>NW_005355750.1:325019-332273 GCF_000412655.1 Myotis brandtii | reverse complement strand
CTGGGGGTGGGTGGGCGGCAGGAGAGCAGCGGTCCCCTCTCGGACTTCTGACCGTGGTGAGGCCGCAGCAGGAGGCACAGGTGGGGAAGGGCCAGGGGCTAACCTGGGGCGGACGTTGGTCCGCCTCCTCCAGATTCTGGCTGGGTGGTGGTTTGGGTGTGACTGCGGGACCTGAGTTCCTCACCTTCTCTGCCCATCAGAGAGCTGGCGGTCGCCATGGCGATGCGGGAGCTGGTGGAGGCCGAATGCGGGGGTGCCAACCCGCTCATGAAGCTGGCCGGGCACTTCACCCAGGACAAGGCCCTTCGGCAGGAGGGGCTGAGGCCCGGTCCCTGGCCGCCCGGGACCCCAGCCTCCGAGGCGGTGAGTGTTCTTGGGTCGGAGGGCCCAGGAGTGGCGTGGGGTAGAGGGTGCCTATTAGGAAGTACACCGAGCTGCTTTCTCAGTGCGCGGCCAGACTTTGTAAGACATGCAGTACCCGACTGTGTGTTCGGGGGCACTGACCTCTTTCTCTTTAGATTGTCAAATAAAAAAATGACAGGAGCCCACACAATAGCCGTCCGCTGTGAATGAATGGAAATGAGACCTAGCCCAGCGGGTTGTGGCTCACTGGTTGTGCTTCCGCCTGTGAGCCAGGAGGTCAGAGTTGGATGCCGGGTCAGGGCACAGGCCAGGGTTGGGGGCTTGATCCCCAGAGCGGGGTGTGCAGGAGGCAGTCGATCAGTGATTCTCTCTCATCATCGATGTTTCTATCGCTCTCTTCCTTCTTCTCTGAAATCAATAAAAAGATACATTTAACAAAAAACAAAGTTATACCTATTTTTTTTGGTCGGATCAGCAGAAAATTTATTTTTTGGTGTGCTGCAGAATTTTAGGAATTAGTTTGTGTGTGCCATGAGATGAAAAAAGGTTGAAAATCACTGCCCATCGTGTTGCAAAGAATAGTTACCACTCAATCAACGAGTGTTTACTAAGCAACATGCTAAGCACTGTACATCTTTACATTGATGGAGGCAACTGTTTTATAGGTGAAGAAAGGAGGCTCACAGAGGTTTTGTTGTCTCCCTTCTGTCTAGGTCCCTAAGCCTTTGGGGGTAGCCTCTGAAGATGAGGTAAGTATTCTAGTCTCTTCTGTTTCATTTTCCTGTTGCCCATTGTGTTTTTACTTTAAAGTTGGTTCACCCACATTTCAGTCTTTGGACTTTCCTGACCAAATGAAATTTGCTTTAGCCCTCTTGCTTATTTTTAAAAAAATGTATTTCTTGGCGTATTCCCAATTCTGTAGTTTCTGTGTTTTCTTTTCCTTCTGTTTGACATTAGTAACCCCCATCCCATGGCCCTGCCTCTTGCTGGGTTCATCTCACCATCTCTCTTCTGACAGTTGGTGGCCGAATTCCTCCAGGACCAGAATGAACCACTTATATCGCGTGCCCCTCAGACCTTCAAGATGGATGACCTCCTGGCAGAGATGCAGGAGATTGAACAGTCAAGTTTCCGCCAGGCACCCCAGAGAGGTGGGTCCAGAGTCTGATGGGAGGGGAGATCACCATTTTTTTTTGTGTGCAGATAGAGCCAAGGGGGTTCCATATTTGGATGCTGCTGGGACTGGGAAACTTGAGATGCAGAAGGAGACAAAAGGAACAGTGTTTTCATGGGCACTCAGGGTTCCTTAGGCATGAGAGAATGATATGCATTTCTTTTGTTTCTCAGTTCTCTCCTTCTCTATCTCCAGCCCCTGGGGTGGCAGACTTGGCCTTGTCTGAGAACTGGGCCCAGGAATTTCTTGCAGCTGGAGATGCTGTGGATGTAACGCAGGATTATAATGAGACGGACTGGTCCCAAGAATTCATCTCTGAAGTTACAGGTGAGGCTCCTCAGGGGAAAATCTGAAGTGGTTCCTATTGGGGTCCAACCCCAGCAGGTCCAGGGGTTCCCAAAGGTGTGGATGGAGTCGGCGAAGAAGGAATGACAAGGAGACAGCGTTCAGTTGAGCAGCCTAGTAGCCAGGTTCTCTAGCCAGGATCTCCAGCCAAGTTCTGTCTTTATTCTGTTACATCTGTATTTATACCAGTTGATTTTAATCCTATCCATTCTATTCCAAAGGTTAGGGCGTTTCTTATCTCCATTCCAAGGTTACTCTATTGTTCTATTAAGCTACAAGGAAGTAACTGAAGGAGATTATTTTAAGTAAAGATTATGTAGCTTAAGCGTGATTGTTCGTAGTTAAAGTGATTAATTACCCGCCTGGCACTTAGTTAAGGGGTTTTATTCCCTCCCTAACTCCAGGGAAAAACCCCTACCTGGGGAAACAACCTTTCTTGGAGAGGTGACCTTGGTTAAAACACATAGCACTAAGTAGGGGAGCAAACATATTAAGAACAGTATGCCGTATACGCCAGTTCCCTTGAAACATATACTGTGCAGATGTTTCTTCCCTGCAGCGACTGTGTCAAGCAGCAAGGATGGACCGGCTTCCGGCAGGTTCCCATGGGGCAATCAGTACTCTGCACTGTTACCCTAATTCATCTAAGGGTATATGTAGAGTGATTCAGCTGCTTAAGACTTTTCTGAATTCTTGACTCATTTCTATGGGCCACTGAATCTGATTTCCCTTAGGTGATAATAATAATAGGGAATTGAAACTTATATTAAACAGAGGACTGTTTGTGTTTGTGAGAGAGAGAGAAAAAGAGAGGGGGGGAGAGAGGGGATGAGGAATTATATACTTTGTTACCTGAAACTTTATTATTGTAGTTTGGTGGAGAGATTGGATGGATTGCAGTGTGGCTCAGGGAGGGAGAATTATTTAACATACCCTATGGGATTTTGGCATTAAGTTATCTTGAACAGAATTGGGCCTTGGAGAGTGAAATTGCTGAGTTCAAGGGCCTGAAGTATAAGATCTTGGAGGTCAAAGACCATACCCTGATGATAATAATACAAATTAATAATAATAGCTAATGTTTATTTATCATGTTTAAAGGCTTTGTGTTTAGTGCTTTAAATGCATTATCTATTTAATCATGAGAGCCCAGGAGATAGTTACTGTTTTTATTCCTAGTTTTATAGATAAGAACTTTGCCCAAGGTGACACAGTTTTGTGAGTAGTGGAGTTGGGATTTGACTCTGGGTTTGAATGATTCCAGACCCTGTGGATTTAACCATTATGTAGTACTGCCAGGCCTACAGCTTCAGCTCTTCAGGGTCTCAGTCAAATTTTCCCTCTTTGAGGGCATCCATGCTCACTGCATCCTTTGAGATTGATGCATGGTAAATAAGTTGTGGAGTTGGGATTTGAGGCATAGAAACATGAATGATGAGAGAGAATCTTTGATTGGCTGCCTCCTGCACGTCCCCCCACTTGGGATCAAGCCTGCGACCCAGGCGTGGGCCCTGACTGGAATCGAACCATGATCTCCTGGTTCATAGGTTGCTAATTTCACTGAGCAACACCAGCTGGGCTATATATGTTATATTCTTAAACCCATTTGAATTTTACAGTAACACTTAACAAGGCAGGTATTCCTCCCCTATATTATGGATAAGGAAACTAAGATTTGGGAAGGTTAAATACTCTGTCCAAAGTCATTCAGTAACAGAGCTGATATTGGAACTCATGTCTGTTTAACTGTGGGCTCTATACTTAGAACCATTACACTATCGTTGAGAAATCTGTGCTGTAATAGAGACCCTCCACCAGACTGAAACTCAGTGTTTCATATAAACCTTAGTGTAAGTGCTATCTCTTATTACATAGAGACTTCTGTTGTAATGTGTGGGCATCAGTCATTTATCACAACTCAAAAAAAATCATTGCTACTGTAAGCATTGAGACTGATGAGATTTTTGTTACAATTACCTGAATTGTTTGCAGCCATTGAAATCTTCCTTAGCCTGTAAGTGAAAAACAACTTAATAAAAAACACACATTGGACTTTATCTTAAATCTGTAAAATCTTCTTTGGGAGATCTCTTTTTTATACATTCTTTTGTAACCATGCCTGCTTCATAGAGGCAGGGACATGGGAAGCTGGAAAGAGAAGTAGAGCTATTTGGAGTGTACCTTCATAAAAATGTCTTATTGCAGTAGTATATTGCTTTGTATGTAGTGGATCTTCAGTATTTAGTGAATGAATGAAGTGAGATCTGGGAGAAAGAGCTAAAGGAAATTGATTTTCTAGTAATTGATTTTTTTTATTCTCAACATTTGTGGGTGATATGATTATATTGATGATATAGATTACTTGTTACTTTATGGATAAGTAGACTGAGATGAGAGAAGGATATATTCTTTATATCCTTATTATTTTCTAATCCCCATTGTTACAATTCTAGAATTAAATTTAAAAGGAACGGTGAAGTTCAATTTTTTTGTTTTATTTGGAAATACCTATAGTTTCACTGGAAGTTGCCAAAAAATGTACAGAAAGGTTCTGTGTATCTTTTATTCTGTTTTTTTTCTCAATGATAACATTTTGCATAACTGTTATGCACAATATTAAAATCAGGAAATTGCTTTTGGTGTAATCCATAGAGCTTATTAGATTTCACCAGGTTTACATGCCCTTATTTGTGTATGTTTTTATAGTTTTATGAAGTGTAGATTTGTGTAACCACCACTACAATCAAGATATAGAATTATTCCATTGCACATAAAGTTACTTTTTTTTAAATTCTTTATTAGTTAAGGTATTACAAATGTGTCCTTACCCCCCCGCCCCCCACACACACACTCATGCTCCCATCCCCCTGTTGTCCATGTCCATTGGTTTGGCTTATATGCATGCATACAAGTCCTTTGGTTGATCTCTTCAGCTTACCCACTCCCTCCCCTACTTTCCCTCTGGGGAGTGATAGTCTGATCGCTGTTTCTCTGTCTTTGGATCTGTCCCTGTTTATCAGACTATGTTGTTCTCTATAATCCACAAATGAGTGAGATCATATGGTATTTATCTTTCTCTGACTGGCTTATTTCACTTAACATAATGCTCTCCAGTTCCATCCATGCTGTTGCAAAAGGCAAGCGTTCCTTCTTTTTTACCGCAGCGTAGTATTCCATTGTGTAGATGTACCACAGTTTTTTAATCCACTCATCTGCTGATGGGCACTTAGGCTGTTTCCAAATCTTAGCTATGGTGAATTGTGCTGCTATGAACATAGGGGTGCATATATCCTTTCTGATTGGTGTTTCTGGCTTCTTGGGATATATTCCTAGAAGTGGGATCACTGGGTCAAATGGGAGTTCCATTTTTAGTTTTTTGAGGAAGCTCCATACTGTTCTCCACAGTGGCTGCACCCGTCTGCATTCCCACCAGCAGTGCAGAAGGGTTCCTTTTTCTCCACATCCTCTCCAACACTTGTTGTTTGTTTGTTTGTTGATGATAGCCATTCTGACAGGTGTGAGATGATACCACATTGTCGTTTTGATTTGCATCTCTCGTATAATTAGTGACTTTGAGCATGTTTTCATATGTCTTTTGGCCTTCTGTATGTATAAAGTTACTTTTTAGTCTGCCAGATTTGTTGATAGAATGTGCCCTCCAACCCTAATTTTCTGGGCCAAATAATTCTCCACTTCATGATTGCTTAGCTCTAGGAATGAAACACATCCTTAAGGAGTTTTGAATTTAGAAGGCCTCAGCTAACGTGGTGTGTGAAGTTCAATGATAATGAATCCTGTACTTTCATAGGAAAAACAGTGGGCAGTAGAAGCAGAAGGTGAGTGCCATAGGTCTCCCCTGGACGGCAGAGGAAGAGGCTGTGGAATAAAAGGAATCACAATCTCATTGTGATGTTTTCTGTTTTTGGTGTAAGTTTGCCACGAGTGGCCAGCTATGATAGCAATAGTCAATACTTGTTACTTTGTGTTTTATGTATGCATCATCTCATTTGGTCTTTATGACCTCTCTCTGAGGTAGCTATTATTATTTCTATTTTATAGATAAGGAAATGGAAACTTGGCAGATTGAGTAATTTGTCTGAAAATGCATGGTGAATAAGTTGTGGAGTTGGGATTTGAGTGCAAGTAGGCTGACTATAGAATCTACATTTTTATTACTGTGCTATTTAGCAAATGCAGAAAACTGATGGATAAGGGTAGGAAGTTCTGAGTTTGGGTTGGATGTGCCTAGGTGGAATGAACACACAATGAGAAACTGTAAGAGGTGAACATTCTGAATTGGATAATTGGTACCTGGGTTGTTAGTTTGAACTCTACTAATCAGTGTGTCCTAGGACAGTCCTTTTCCATCTGTAGGCTTTAGATGCTTTAATCTCAGAGGTATCCAAATGAATCTGATTTTCTGTAAGAATTTCTCAAAAAATATTGTGAAGGCCAAGTGGTACTCTTTTGGTAATTTTATTTTGACTCCTTTGTTGGAGCAGGTTCCCAAATGCCAAAAAATTCTGAGTCTTTTGGCTAATATGGCCAAATATTAAATTACAGGTATTTGAAGAAGTCTTTTCTCACCTTTGGGATTTTCTTTTAATTTTTCTCATGTCTGTTTTATAGTCCAGGCACTTTGTATTTTTTTTCAGTTGCTTATCTTTGAGAGGAGCGTTTCACAGAAATGGTGTTCTCTGTAAGGAGCACTTGTGGCCTGAGTATGCTTTTGTAAAACACTCTAGTTGAGAGTAAGGAGGAGGAACTGGTTATTCTTCAACAGAATGGGACAAAGGAACTGGGAGGTATTATAAAGTCTAAGTGTTAAGCATCTCATTATTAGGTCTCTACTCTTGAGCCAACAGTCTAGTTGGGGCAAAGGAAAAATAAATGTTGCCTGTAAGAGCTAGTGAAGGATATATGGATATAAATGTTGGGAATCTGTGACATTAAGAGACAGAGTGCATGATCAAAAATATTGTCAACGATATATTTTATTATATTGGTAATATCTACATATATAAGAAGCCTGTGGCTGTAATGACCAAACAACTGGTCACCAAGAGGTGCATGGAGCACCTCTAGGTTCCCCCCCCACTGGCCCGTGAGCTGCTCGTGGCTGGTGGCAGTGAGCTACTTGTGAACGGCGGGACTGGGGTCCTGGTGGCGTGGCAGGTCTGGGTCTCATGTGATTTCATGTGCTGGGCCTCTAGTATCTACACTAATAAAAGAGAAACATGGTAATTAGTGTACAACCGCTACCCTTTTCATTGGCTAATCAGTGAGTATATGCAAATTAACTGTCAGCCAAGATGGCGGCCGGCAGCCAGGCACTGAAGCGAGCACGAGGCTTGCTTGCTGCGGACTCCAAC
>NW_005355750.1:288563-323801 GCF_000412655.1 Myotis brandtii | reverse complement strand
GATCTGCCCTGCTCTGTGCATGACAGGGGGCGGCGCCCCAACTCCCCAATCAGCCCTGCTCTGAGCCCGACCAGGGGCTGTACCTAGGGATTGGGCCTGCCCTCTGCCACCCAGGAGCAGGCCTAAGCCAGCAGGTCGTTATCTCCCGAGGGGTCCCAGACTGCGAGAGGGCACAGGCCGGGCTGGGGGACCCCCCTCCCCCGCCCCCCTTTATTTGTGCACCGGGCCTCTAGTTATTTATAATTAGGTATTTTCTGAGAGTCTTGATTCTTTATATTCTCAGATTTTGACATTGCTTTCTCAGGTGTTGAGATTACTTTGTTGAATTTATTCAGGCAAAATCTCAGTTAAATGGAATATAATATAGAGTTCTGCTAAACATTAATACTGAGGGGATAAATCTCCTCAACATTAAAAGCAATGACAGTTCTTCAAACTGGGGACAAAGACAGGAAGTCCATCTTAGTATCTGGTTTGTAAAGATGTAGATGCAGAGCAAAAGGAATGAACACTGCAGGTTTATGCTTTCTCTATGTTTACACATTCTTTAGGGCCCCTTAGAATAATTTTTTTTTGCCTGTTCCCCCCTGACTCCAGAATAGTAAAGGGCAAAGTCCTGGAGGTTGATAAACAAACAGTTTAGCACACTCATTCGACCTGTTGCCTTGATATGTTTATTCAGATGTTGCAGCTGTGCCCTTTGTCACTAGAGCTAAGACAATTTCTAGAATTAGACTTAAAAACATAGCCCTCAAAATTAATCAAAAGTGACTGAAGTCAGAATAGTGTTTATCTCTGGGGGGTGGAGGTATGAGGGAACCGTAAATATTCTGTATCTTGATGTGGGTGGTGGTGATTTGAGTATATTCATATGTAGAAACTAATGAAGCAGTCTATTTAGTTTGGTATACTTTATGAACTTTCATGTTTGTATTTTAAATCTCAGTTAAAAAAATAAAAAATAAAAACATCCAGTAGGAAGAGTGGACCCATGTATCTTTAATTCTAGCTCAGTGTTCTGGTTCTCAGATTCTCTTGGTAGGTATAGTAAGATGAAATATGAGGCTCCTTTCGTTAGGAGGGTGTGAACTCTGTAAATGGAGAACAGACCAGAGATTTGGTTAAGGAACTAGAGTTCTTCTGTTCTCCCTTAGTTCCTTGCTGCTTCCCAGTAGTACCTTTGAGGAAAGTGAAGATCCTAGTACCTGCTTTTTCTTATTGAGGTTTCTGACACTTTAAGCAAAAGGCTTTGGTCCTTATTCTTTTTATTTGGTCTCCTGTTCCCGGTTCAGTAAATTTCCATGCCAGGCCCTTGGGGGAGTAGGTTGGATACTGAAAATTTAGTAATATATATATATATATTTTGACCAGGGGTCTCTGAGGGATTAAATAGGATTTTGTCTGCTTTGGCTTGGTCAAGGTAGTACTCTTTTTCCCAGCCCCTTCACTGAATCCTGTGCGATTTTTTCAACTCTCTGCTCCTTGCAGACCCTTTGTCTGTGTCTCCTGCCCGCTGGGCTGAGGAATATCTGGAACAGTCAGAGGAGAAGTTGTGGCTGGGAGAGCCCGAGGGAACGACTGCCAGTGATCGCTGGTGAGTGCAGCCATTTCTTCCTGGATGGGTCCCTGTGGAAGGAGGATTGGACAGTTTTCCCAGCCTCCTCCAGCCTCCTCCATCTATATTCCCAAACCATCTTGCAAAACCTTCATTTTGTAGATTAAGGTTCCACCTGTATTATGATCCCTAAGAATCCTAACTGTCCTAACCAAAAGTTTGTAACTTTACCTTCTGCACCCTGTTTCCTTTTTAAGTTGGAGCCTGTCTATTCTTTCTCTCTGCAAAGATATGTTTGGGAAAGGGAGAGTTAAAAGGATATAACTATTGCTTTACACTCCTGCCCAGATGTCCTTCTTTAATGTAAATTGTAGATCCTCAACAAGAGAGTAGAGTAAGGTCACTCTCTTTTCCCCCATAGGAAGTGTGATTGCCATGGGCTGGGAGTGGGGAATAGCATGGGGAAGGTAATGGCTAACTAATGTGTAAAATTAGTTTGTCCCTACCTGTTCCAGGTATAATGATTATCATCCTGAGGATGATCTACAGCATACTGCCAGTGACTTTGTGGCCAAAGTGGATGACCCCAAATTGGCTAACTCTGAGGTGAGCCACACCCCACTGCTGCTTTGCCCAGCAGAGCTGGTCTTGGAAGTCAAGGGTCTTGCTTCTCTTACCCCAGTTCAGTTTAAAGAGAAGGAGATGAGATCCTTGGTCTGTTCCTTCTAATTGAGAATGGAGACTTTGGATCTGCCTCTTCTTCCAACATTCTTTCCTCATTTCCTTGCTTGCTAACTCCCCCCCCCCCGCCTTCTTAAATCTTTAGAGCCAGAAATCCTTTCTTTTTGCTCTCTACCTTTTTTAGGGTCTGTAGTATATCTTTCCTACAGCCCAAGATGGTCAGGGTGGAGGGCTAAGTGCAGGGTCCTCTTGGGCATGGTTGAGAGTGCACACTTGGAAGTTCTTTCCCGAGTGGCCTATGTGTGTCTCTGTGCCCCAGTTCCTGAAATTCGTGCGGCAGATTGGCGAGGGGCAGGTGTCCCTGGAGTCCGGTGCAGGGTCGGGCCGAGCTCAGGCAGAACAGTGGGCAGCAGAGTTTGTACAGCAGCAGGTAGGACATTGTCACCTCCCAGTTCCACTTCAGAGCCAGCTGGTGTCCTAGGCCTTGGGTTCAGTGTTCAGTGGTCCCAGATGGGGAAGGGATTTTATTGTCAGCTTGTCTTGGTAGCGTTCAGGTCCGAGTGGGTGGGAAAGAGATTCTGAGAATGTTCTTCTCAGAAGTGTCCAGGTTGGTGGTGTTCAGTGGGTATTTATTTAGTCAGTGTTTAGTGGGTAGAAAGTTGGTGGTGGTGGTATGACCATCCTTCTTTGTCACAGGGTACATCAGATGCCTGGGTTGACGAGTTCACAAGACCAGGGAACACATCTGCCCTTGATATGGAGTTTGAACGAGCCAAATCAGCTATAGAGGTGAGAGCAGATAGTGCAGGAGTACACACTGCACAAGAAAAGACTCCATTGGAGCAAGTGGGTGTTAACATCAAAGATGATGAGCATAGTGTTCCTGGATCATCTGTGTCAGAATTGTTTGGGGTTGGTGCCTCTCAAAAATGCTAATTCCTGCATCACCTCAGACGACTGAATCAGAATCTGGGAGTAGGATCTAGGAATCTGCATTTAGAAAAAGCTCTTCAGATATTCTGAACACATTGAAGTTTAACTAGTGCTTAGGGAACCGTTCTAGTGGAGCTGAGGTGGGGTGGGGTGGTCATGATGTACCCCCTTTTTCTAGCTTCCTTCCCTTCCTTACAGTCTGATGTCGATTTCTGGGACAAGTTGCAGGCAGAGTTGGAGGAGATGGCGAAACGGGATGCTGAGGTTCACCCCTGGCTTTCTGACTATGATGACATCACGACTGCTTCCTATGATAAGGTGAGAACTAGATTTTCAGATCGCAGGATTTCCTTGTTTTGTTGTCTCTCCTTTAATCCTGAATTTGGATATTCACCTTTTTTAATCTTCACCCAACAATATTTTTCCATTGATTTTTAGACAGAGTGGAAGGGAGGGGGAGAGACACACAGAGAGAGTCATTGATGTGAGAGAGACACATCGATTGGTTGCCTCCTGCCCGCACCCCTACCAGGGCTGGGGATTGAGCTTGCAACTGAAGTGTGTGCCCTTGACTGGAACCGAACCTGGGATCCTTCAGTTTGCAGGCTGATGCTCTATCCACTGAGCCTAACAGGCCAGGGCTGGGTACTCACTTTTATGTAATTATTTTCTTAAGCCCCTTTTTTCTGAAAGGAACATTCCCTTGCCCCTGCTGTCCTCTAGTAATTGAGAGTATGCTTTATTCTTAGGCTATTAAGGTTAATAATAGACCACCCTTGTCAAATAACAATGGTGCGATGACATTATACTTATGGTAGAAGTTTGCACATGATGCAGCAAGGGCTTGGGAGGTTGAGAACGTTTTGAGAAGATAGATAACTCCTTTGGTGTGGAGTGGTAGTTGGTAGACTCTCTGTGCCTCCACACCTTAATACCTATGTATTTTTTTAACTCACAAGTTTACTTTAAATTCTGATCTCTTCCTACAGATCACCCAATTTAGGGTGTTTTCAAAGAATTATATTAAATAAATGTTAGGAAAATTTGCCAGCAGTCAGTGGTGAAAAATGATCAAATTTTGCATATAGCATATACTATTGACTTAGAAGTGTATGCTATTTCAGGGTTATCACTATGAAAAAATACTACCTGTGGGTTGTAGGGCATTTGGGGATGTGGTTAATAATTAAGTTGCTGAGTTGAAGCATGATAGGGAAGGGAGAGAATTGCTTGGTTTTGTAAAAGACAAAATAGGAACTGAGGAGGTGAGTAGGGATATCTTTTTCTCAGCTCAGATCTGTTTGGGAAGGGATTCAGGGGCTAGAACCAGGGATTGAGATACAAGGCAGGATGCTGAAGGCAGATCTTGACATAAGGGAGCTGTGCAGAGATAGAGATGAATAAAGTTGAAGATAACTTTAAAAAAATCAATGAAAAACTTAGTACTAAGAGAAATATGATTTTGCCTATTATCCCAGTCTGATTTCCCACTTTACCTCATTACTCTCTGCCTAACATGAAACGCCACTAGACAAAACTTTGCACAGAGCATCATAACTCTTCCCTGAAATGAGAATTCCTCAGCTAGACGGGGACAGTGTATTTCTGAAACATTTCTGCCCTCAGGATTTTGGGATTAGCTATCATTTACCATCAGATACAGATTAATATTAATAACTTTTAAGAATGAAATTGGGGAACAAATGAAAAATTTCTAAGTGCTTCAACACATGCTCTCTTATTATTGTCCACAATGACTCCATGAGTTGGGTAAGATTTGCATTTGAATGGCAGGGTCTCTAATTCCAAATTGCCTTATAATGTAGTTATCCTTTACATTGTCACATATTGCAGGATAACTAGAAATGCCCTGTGAAGAGCTAAGGAGAGCTTATCTTATTACTGGAAGCAAATCCTGGCAAGACATATATTCTGTTCATTGGTGAGAAGTCAAGGATTTGGAAATTCAGGTCTATAAAGGGTTCCTAAAATAAGCTTATGCCCGGCATGGATCAGAGTTTGTAGGCCAGCCTAGCGTTCCAGTTATTGTGAACAGGAGCTAGAAGTGTGAGCACAAAACTGAATGGCTTCACTGTAGTCATACACGATCTCCTTATTAATATGGAAATTTTGTCATCGTTTGTTCAGATACCTTTCTGGAGACCTTCAACTTCTCCACCTTTGTCTTGGTTGTCATCTCCTATTCCTGCTGCTCTGTGATGACTCCTTCTCATATGGGTTCTTACTTGGCTTCTCTTCCTTCCAGGGGTACCAGTTTGAGGAGGAGAACCCCCTGCGTGACCACCCCCAGCCTTTCGAGGAAGGGCTGCGGCGACTTCAGGATGGGGACCTGCCGAATGCTGTGCTGCTTTTTGAGGCGGCTGTGCAGCAGGATCCTAAGCACATGGAAGTGAGTGACTCGTTCTTCTGACTTCACGTTAGAGACTGCTTCCTCTAGTTTTGAGGGAGGTCCCAAAGAGTAGTCCAGATGGACTAGGGCCAGTGTGCTGGCCTGGGATGGGGTGAGAGTGAGATGGTGAGTGACGGGGAGCCAGAGGAGGGGAGGATGGAAAGGTGACTACAGGGGTGATGGAATCTGTCAACTTCTCTCTAGGCTTGGCAGTATCTGGGTACCACACAGGCAGAGAATGAACAAGAACTATTAGCCATCAGCGCACTACGGAAGTGAGTACACTGAGAGGTGGGGTGAGGTGGGTCCAGGGCTCTCCAAATCGCCTTTAGAATGATAAGAGCCCAGATCCAGATCCATGTCTTCTTTCAGGCCACTAACTAGAGTGTTTTTCGTGATTAAAACTATAAGGTTTGGAGTGAGTTGGCGATAACTGGTTCCATTCCTTCAATAGCTTTTGGTTTTATTTGTGAGACCCTGGCTGGTTCCTTGGCTGCTAAACTGTTCCCTTTCTCAGATCTGTAATTTTATTAGTAACTTATGTGTAGAGGATTCCTCTGTATCTTAATCGGAGGGAGTTGGCAGGTGAGGCCATCATGACTGCATTCCAAAGCTTGGCTTGGATCCCAGGGTACTGATGGGTGCCATTGTCACTGCAATACCAGTTCTGTCCATCTCTGTTCAAACAGGTGTCTGGAGCTAAAGCCAGATAACCAGACAGCATTGATGGCACTGGCTGTCAGCTTCACCAATGAGTCCCTGCAGCGACAGGCCTGTGAAACCCTGCGAGACTGGCTGCACTATATACCAGCCTATGCCCACCTGGTGGTGCCCGGGGAAGAAGGGGCCAGTGGCGCAGGACTGGGCCCAAGCAAGCGCATCCTGGGATCTCTGTTGTCTGAGTGAGTGAGGAGTTCCTGGGGTGAGAATGGTAACCCATTAGGAGGAGAATCTTGATTTTCGATATTTGGATAGAGTGAGACTCAAGGATCTACTAGTACTTGAAGGAGGTCTGCATTTTACAGTGTAATGCTGGGAGGAGACAGAAAAACAGGTTTGTAAATTGGAATTTGGGAGTAGAGTAGGAGGGATGGCTGATAGATTGATAATCTCTGGGATCTGATTGGCTAATTAAGGAATTATTTTGGAGGGGTAGGAATATGTAGACATGTCCATCCACATTTTTCTCTTCTTTTCTAGCTCCCTGTTTCTTGAAGTGAAAGAGCTCTTCCTGGCAGCTGTGCGCCTGGACCCTACAAACATTGACCCTGATGTGCAGTGTGGGTTAGGGGTCCTTTTCAACCTGAGTGGGGAGTATGACAAGGCAGTGGACTGTTTCACAGCTGCCCTCAGCGTTCGTCCCAATGTGAGCCTCAGGGGAGGAATGGAAATAGGACATCACTCTGTACCTTATGGAAGAATCATTTGTTGGGACCTTTGGAGTCATGGGATAGTTCATTCCAGTGTTCCATGTACAGGTTACCTTGGGAGAATTGGGCAAAGAAGGGTGGGTGTGCAGAGCCATCTGAATTTACAGGAGTCTGTATGGTGAGAGTGGTTACATTGAGCTACACAATGAACTGTTGAGGGGAAAGGAATGGGGTTGTAACATACATTAGCTAAACAGATTGGTGAACAGGGGAGGAATGGGCAGAATTTGATCTGAGCTCGGCTTATGTTCCTAACCCTTCTCCATCCCTATCCCAGGACTATTTGCTGTGGAATAAACTGGGGGCCACCCTAGCCAATGGAAACCAGAGTGAAGAAGCAGTAGCTGCATACCGTCGAGCCCTCGAGCTACAACCAGGCTATATACGGTCCCGCTATAACCTGGGCATCAGCTGCATCAACCTTGGGGCTCATCGGTGAGAGTATCTATTGAGTAATGAATGAATGAACTTCTTGGTGAGGGTATCTACTGAGTAATAAATGAATGAACCTTTTCTCCCTGCCGTTGTCCCTAGCTCCTCATTCTCTGTTCCTGTTATTTGACTATCCATCCCTAGCTTTCTTTCTCCCCATACCAGCTGACCTACCTCCTTCCTTGGTGTTTTGCTCACCAGCTCTCATTTCTGTTCCCTACAGGGAGGCTGTGGAACACTTTTTGGAGGCCTTGAACATGCAGAGGAAAAGCCGGGGCCCTCGGGGTGAAGGGGGCGCCATGTCAGAGAACATCTGGAGCACCCTGCGTTTGGCATTGTCCATGTTAGGCCAGAGCGATGCCTATGGGGCGGCTGATGCCCGGGATCTGTCCGCCCTCTTAACTATGTTTGGCCTGCCCCAGTGACAGTGGGATGGGCTGCCCTGTGAGTGTCTGCCTGGAGGGGTCCCCGCTCTGGATGTGACTCCCTCTCCCCAAATGGGCCTACCAAGGGGGTGGGCTGATGATCATAAGCGGTACGGCCTCTCAGGAGTGGCCTCAATGTAGGGGTGGGTAGTCTTTGTTCTAGTTCCTACATAATTGTAGGAAAATGAGCTGTATCTCTTGAGTCCCTTGGTAATTCAAGGGTGCACACCCGGCTACAGATCTCTGCATATCATGCCCTTTCTTGGTGCTGCTTTTTGGGTAGGACCCAGAGATAATAGGGTAACTGTTGTCATCAGCTGCCATTTCTCATAGGGTCTACCACATTTGTAATGTCTGTCCCCCCTCCCCCTTTTACTGGGAATTGATAATAGTACAGCTTCCTTGGGCAGTTATGTGTAGGCCATTCTTCTACCATGCACCTCTGTGATGACCATATCTAGGGCGGAATGGCAGGAGTTGGCCTATTGGACTTAAATGTTGATTTGGTTCAGCAGAGTCAAGTTTTGGTAGGGGTGCTCATAGTTCTGTCATTCTTGGACCTCTCCTGGCTGTTGCTCAGATTCCCTGGGAACGATGCTGCACCAGGAATGCTGGTCTCACTATCTGGGGGTCCTCAAGAGCTGCCAGGGTAAATTGCTACACAGTGTTTGGTGTTGCGTAGCAGGAAGGCTCACTTGTGGAATTAGCTAGCCTAGAAGGGACCTGATGGGATCAGGTCAAGGGCTGTGCTCTGTGCCCGTTGGTGGAAGGACGGCATTGGGACGTGGGATGTGAGTGCAGGAGTCCCTCCTCCTCTTAGACCTGTGAGTAGGAATTGAACTAGTAGCTCTTCTAGAAAGTTGCTTCAGAAATTGCCATCTTGCCAAATTCCTAGCAAAGAGATGGTTCAGTGTTACCTTAGGACTTTGCTGTACGTCTTGAAGTGTTTCTAGGGGAGAGTGTAAAAAAATCCCTTTCCCCTATAGTACCTCTGCAAGGTGAAGATTGAGGGAAGAGGAGGGAGCCTCTTGGATTCTTCTCACCTGTGCCCTGTGTGGGGAGCTACATTAACCTCCAGAAATGACTGCTGAGCCTCTTGCCTTGTCATTAGTAGCTAATGATCAGAATTTTTTTTTAAACTACCATGGTCCCAAGGTTCCATTCTGAGATTTATTTTTCTTTGTATGAATATGTGTAAATGATTTTAAAATAAAACTGTAAAATATTTGTAGGAAGAATAAATGGAACTGACATGGGTCTGAGTACTATTGCCAAGTATGAAGTTGGGGTGTTGGAAGGTGGGTTGGTGTTTGGAGGATTGGGATTCAACAGTTTTCCTCTTTATCTTTCAAATTCTCATTGGTGTACTGATTGCACATCTGTGTACCTAGTAATTACTCAGCACCTACTACGTACTAGGTACTATGAATAAGATGGACAGGGTGCCTGTGTTCATGGAGTTTATGGTTTATCAGGACAGACAGATGTTTAACAACCATATGCACTTTTCACACTTGCGTACTACAAAAAATATGGGGGTGGTGCTATGTCATTTTTGGGTATTGTTTTATTGTGAATGATATGGGAGGATTTTTGTAGTTTTTTCCAATGCTTAGGTTTCATTTAAAGGTTTCATTCGGCTCTGCCTGGTTTTCTTAAGACTGTATGAAGAGCCATATCAACATGGGTCACTATTCTGGGGAAAAATTAAAAAATATAAACAAATATATTTGAAAATAAATGTTCATGGCCACATTAGAATTAAAAAAAAATCTAAAAGAACTTGTTCTGTAAATTTCTAGACAGTGATATATTATTTTAGTTATTTATATTTATGGTACAGTTTCCAAGGCCAATAAATGTTAACAATATAATGAGAAAAGGTTAATAAACCACAGGTTATCCCTAGGAAAAAATGCACAGAAAAGAGAATAAAGAAATATTCTAATATGGTAAAAGTGTGAGAATTTCCCCCTTTTTGTCATATCCCAATTTTTTTTTTAGTGCATGTGTAATACCTTTCAGAGGAAAGAAAATAAAACACCACGAGGGAGGAGGGTGTCTGTGGCCACCACCTGGGTGATCTCCAGGCAGCTGGAGACCGGGGCTCTGAGGACTGGTCAGTATGAAGCCCCAGGCCTGGGAGTCGGCTGGGCAGGCTGAGGCAGCAATTTTGATATGTGGGAATATAAGAAGGAAGAAAGTGGCCGAGTAAATGGCTTGAAAGCTTAGCTAACTTCTGGTTTAAATGAAGTCTCCAGGTCTGTCTGCCTTGCCTGCGTTTGGTGGCATGACGGCATCCAAGAGGATACTTTTCTTGCATAGTCAGTGCCAAGTGCCCCTTGAACCCAAATCAAATCCAGCCAGTATTTATTGAGTCCCTGTCAGGCACCAGGGTTACAATTAGCAAGGCAGACAGGGTCCCTGCTTTTATGGCTTACATACTAGGGGGAGAGACAGAATAAGTATATATGAACATTTCAGTTATTCATGTGTTTTGAAAATATCAAAATGGCACATTGCACAGGAGAGTAAAGGGGAGGGTTTGGGGAGACAACATTAGATAAAGTCAGGAAAAGGTCTTTGTCATGAGGTGATCTGAGTGAAAGGGAGGAGCCAGCTATGGGGAGTTCTGGTCCCAGGGGCAAGTGGGAAGACTGATGTGAGGTTAAAAGCTCTGCAATCCCACAGGAAGAAGGCTGGGGTGGAGAGGAATAGCAGGAGAGAGGGTCGGCAGGTGGTCAGGAGCCATGGCAGGGAGGCTCTTTTCCATTATGGTAAAGAGTTTGAATTTTATTCTAAGTTCCACAAGAAATCACTGGAGTGTTTTGAGCAGAAAAGTGATGTGATGTGATTTAGTTGCTGCAGCGTAAAGAATGGATCATGGAGGGTGTGGAGGCTGGGTTGGAACTGAAGCAGGTGGGCCAGTTTGGAAGATCCTGGAGTAAGCCAGGTAAGGGATGTTAGTGGCTTAGTGTAGTGTGGACATGGAGTGGAGGGAATGGATGGAGAGTATGGAGCCAGAGAAGGTTGGATGAATTCAGTATATGTATGTATGTATGTATGTATGTATGTATGTATGTATGTATGTCTGTCTGTCTGTCTATCTATCTATCTATCTATCTATACATATACATACATACACACACACACACACACACACACACATCTACAATAATAAAAGTGTAATATACTAATTAGACCAGACGTCCATCCGGACAACCTTCTGGAAGAAGCCAGGGCTGCGAGGGAAACCCGGGTCCTGGGTGCCAGAGGGAAGTCGGTGCTGGCAGCGGGGAAGGAAGGCCTACTCCTGCATGAATTTTGTGCATCGGGCTTCTAGTACACACACACACACACACACACACACACACGTTTCAACTGCTGGAACTTGCTGCTGGATTGGCTGCAGAGGGTAAGGGAAAGAAATGAAGGATGATTCCCAGCCTGAGCAATTGCAAGAATGGTATTGCCCTCAACTGAGAGGGAAAAATAGTGGATGGAGCAGGTTTGGGAAGGAAAACAAAGTTCCATACTGAATACATTAGATTGGAGGTAGAGATCTCCCAAGTAGATATTTTAAGTAGATCATTAAGTCTTAGGGGTACGTCAGGGCTATCTAGATAAAGTTATGTCCTTTATATAGGTGATATTTAAAGTCCTGAGACTGGGTATGTTTACCTAAAGCGAGACTGTAAATAAAGAAGAGGGAGTAAGGCTGCAAAACTATGGATTGCCAGGCATTTGTTCCTGTATGATACAAATCTGTACAGAGTAACCTTGTTTTTTTCTATGTAATCTGAGTTGCATATATTCTGCAACTTTAAGAAACAATTTAACTCCCCACCCTCCCTCCCAAGTTTTTCTATTTACAGGAAGAAATGTAACTGGCAGATGTCTGAGTGCTCAATTCAATATGACTAGACCATTCTCCCTCTACAGGTAAACTGATAGGAGGTGAAATGATGGAAAGCCTGCTTGGTGTGTGAAGACAATTTGTTTGATAGGACGTCTTTATAGTCCCAAACTCTGGTTGCTGGTGGGCCATTTTCACAATACTGTCAAGCCTACTAGACGAGGATGTAAGCATGCCAAGGCACCCTCTTTTCTAAGTAGTGCATGTACGGGCATTGTCTCCTTGAGGCTCCTCTCCACTTACTTAAAACATTAGAAAATGATTGTTTTTAAAAATTTAAATGTTTAGAGCAGTTTTAGGTTTCCAACAAAAATTGAGAGGGAGATACAGAGATTTCCCATATTCACGAGAGAAAGGGTACTTTTCTGGAGGGCTCTGCTAATGGACAGACACTACAGGGTATAATTATTGTTGATAATACGAACTCATCAGAGAAATGTGGCATCTTAAAACTTTACTTAGGCCTTAGCCTGTTTGGCTCAGTGTATAGTCAAAGGTACGTACCTTGGTTGCAGGCTCCATCCCTGACCTGGTTGGGTGATGCGGGAGGCAACCAATTGATGTGTTTCTCACATCAATGTTTCTGTCTCCCTCCCTCCCTTCCACTCTCTTTCTCTAAAAAAAAAAAAAAAAAAAAAAAAAAGAAAGAAAGAAAGAAAGAAAATCAATGAAAAATATCCTTAGGTGAGGATTAACACCAAAAAAATTTTTTTTACTTAGATTGTGTATGTGGGGTACCTTTGTAGTCTGCATAATGTGTACTAATGTCTAAGGTTAAGAAAACCATTTTATAAAGACATTAAATTATTACATTTAAATATTAATGAAATAAAATTATTTAAACACTCATGTACATACATTATATGCCCTTAAATAATGGCAAAGGTAATAACTTTATTTCTAAGGCAAGTGTACAGTGGAAATTACACAACTTTTTTTTTTATTCAATCTGCCTATTTCTTTTCTCCAGAAATTTACAGCCTCTGCAGACATGGCTTCTGATTCAAAAAGCTGGAGTCCTTTGGGATCCTGACATCATCTTGGGTTCCCTTACTCACCATGATTCAGTGCTCTTAGGCTTTCATATAGGAAAACAAATCCTCACTTGTTCAAAAAAGAGATGAAAGTTTGGTCACACTAGACCAGCCGTGGGCAAACTACGGCCCGCGGGCCAGATCCGGCCCGTTTGAAATGAATAAAACTAAAAAAAAAAAAGACCGTACCCTTTTATGTAATGATGTTTACTTTGAATTTATATTAGTTCACACAAACACTCCATGCTTTTGTTCCGGCCCTCCGGTCCAGTTTAAGAACCCATTGTGGCCCTCGAGTCAAAAAGTTTGCCCACCCCTGCACTAGACATTACATGACAGCCTTGTATTTTAATGAAAAGAAATAGATGATCCAGGGGGTAAAAAAACCCACTCACAATTTCAGGATAAAACACCCACAATTTCAGGATAAAACACACTGCCTGTCCTTGGATTTCTAGCAAATCACACATTTATTCGACCCTTTAGGCCAATGGGTCTCTTGTTTTGAAGAAGGGCTGCCACCTGGGGCCATACCTTTTTTTCCCCCTCTAAGCTCTACTCTAGTCAAAATTTTCTAGCAATCTGGAAACTCATCCCCAAATCCCTGCTTAATCTCAAATGTCACAAAGAAAGAAACAAATTGGGTTAATATCTAACTTGATAATATTTTTAAATAATTTTGAAAAATTCCAAGAAGACAGAGCTTAAACAGCTTTTCCTCTAAGTTTGACTACATAGGCTTCATCAGTTCAAAAAAATTAATGTGCTGATTCCACTAACAACATCTGGCAGCTGCTGCTACGCAGCAAAAACTACTACTACCACTGTTATATATTTGAACTTACCTTACGTTCTGATGGTTCTCAAAGCCAAGGCTATTCTAAGTGTTTGGATCACGTTAAAACCAAGCACAAACTTGGAGAGGTGAGTTTGCCTTTTACTCCTTCTTAGTTTAATCAACCAGTTCAAGGCACTGGTTTCTTTTAGTTTAAGTGAGAATGAATTACTCTCAATCTCTTTGTTTTGATAAATGATCCAACAGAAGAAGAAAACATATTCAGATGGTTCAGTAGGAGGAAGAAAAAACTATTTGGGAATCCATTTGCTATGGCCAACGTTAGGTCAACAGCAGATGGCGCCAAAGGACCTTAATAGCAACCAACAGTTTTGCTTGTCATCTCCATTATTTAGTCTGTTTCCCACCCCATTTACCCAAGATTGCTCAGGAGTGGTGATTAAGAGCATAGACTCAGGAGTCAGAGTAGCTGGCTTCACAATGCCATATTTGCTAGTTGGGTGACCTTGGATGAGTTATATAACTTGATTTTCCTCTTTGTAGAATAGGGATGCTAAAAAAAAAATCTCATAGGATTGTTGTGAAGAATAGATGAATTATTACATACTAGAGGCCAGGTGCATGAAAATTCATGCACTGGGGGCGGGTATCTCTCAGCTCGGCCTGTGCCCTCTCAGAGGATGTCTACCTGAGCGGGGGAGGGGAGGGGAAGCAGGCCTAAGCCACAGTTGGACATCCTTAGTGCTGCCACAGAGGTGGGAGAGGCTCCCTCCACCACTGCTGCATTGGCCAGCCATGAGTTGGCTTCTGGCTGAGCAGCGCTCCCCCTGTGGAAGTGCACTGACCACCAGGGGGCAGTTCCTGTGTTGAGCGTCTGCCCCCCTGGTGGTCAGTGCACATCATAGCGACTAGTCGTTCCCGGTAGTTCTAGGGTCAATTTGCATATTCCCCTTTTATTATATAGGATAATTCCAGAGGGAAGGTCAGAAGTTATGGATCTATACTGATTCACAGGGAATGGCTTGGATTGATGTTTAGGACCTTGGAAAGAACAAGATGGAAGGGTTGACAAAGGAAATGGAGAAGAGATATGTAGGTCAAGTACATGTAAGGGCACAAAGTGTAAAGATATTTGTGTTCCATGGGAATGATTGCCAGAGGTCATCTATCATGAAGGTGGTACTCAAAAATCATCTTGAGGAGGTAGCATGCTCTGTGGATGCCAATCAACAGCTTTCCCAGGCTATTTCAGTGCTTGCTCATTGGACTTATGAATAAAATGGTCATAGTATAAAGACTAGAAATTATGAATGGGCTCAGCAATTGGACTTTTCCTCATTTGGGGTGATCTGTGTGCACTTTTGGTGAGTAGCAAGCCTATCAGTTGCAGAGCCCAAAGCTTTATTCCCAGTATTACACCATGTTTTTGGAGACCAACCAGCCATTTGTTAGCAGGCTGATTATGTTAGTTTCTTCCATCATATATAAGGGTGTGATTATTTTCCTCACTGTAATAGACACTTATTCTGGATACGTATTTGTGCAAAATATATCTGCTTGCACTATCATTCTTGGATTTATATAATTTCTTGTTTACCATGATGGTATCTTAATTCTTCTGTACTAGGAATTCATTGCACAGCAAAAACAGCCAGGCTATGTGTTTATGCCCATAGTATTCACTGGTTTTATTATGTATCATTTCATCACTCAGAAGTAGCTGACATGGTAGAATTATGAAATGGTCTGTTGAAGCCTCAATTATAGATTTAACTGAGTGTCAACCTCTTGAGGGGTTAGCATTCTGTCTTATAAGATGTGGTATATAGTCAGAATCAGTGACCAATTCATGGTGAGAGTGATGTGATTATTGCTGGGGAACCATGAGCTAAAGAAAGCAGGTGGCCTCTGGAAGGAAAAAGCAAGGAAATATACTGTCTCCAGAAAGAACTAGACCTGGGATTTAGTCCTGTAAGATCCATTTCGGATCTGACCTGTAGAACTTTCAGATAATAAATTTGTGTTAATTTGTGTTATAGCAGCAATGGAAAACTCATATAAGCAAAGAAGGGGCTCACTGAATTGGCTGAAGTAATTGATTCTAAAACAATGGTTATAAGATTGCTCAACGATCTTGAGAGCTTCAAGGGACTTAGCATCATAATTGTTTGTGCTAAATCTTCCAGACACCCTCTCCCCCAGCCCCAGCCTCAAGTCCCATTCTGCTAACAGTTTGGTGGTGTGTTCTTTTCTATTGAGTGCTTTGATCAGACTAAGCTGGTTTCTTTTTATTTTTTAATATATTTTTATTGATTTCAGAGAGAAAGGGAGAGAGAGATAGAAACAGCATGATGAGAGAGAATCATTGATTGGCTGCCTCCTGCACACCCCTCACTGGGGATCAAGCCTGCAACTCAGGCATGTGCCCTGACTGGGAATTGAACCAGCGATGTCCTGATTCATAGATTGATGCTCAATCACTGAGCCACACCAGCCGGGCTAAGCTGGTTTCTTGTTACTATATTACAGTTTACCAGTCTTGGAAAAGCCTGTGTGAAAAAGCCTTACCACCCACTATGCCTTCGAACATTTGGAAAGCCATTGTCAAAAAGAACCCAAACTTCTTATAGTTGATCATGAGCATCTATGAATAAGCATTGCTCCAGAGGATGAAGCAAACCAATGACTAACTTTTCTATAAGGTTGCCTTAGTCTCTACAGAGTCTTACTTGGATGGATGCATAGAAGTCCCTGTTTCTTGATCTTCCATGCTTTCTTTTGATTTTTTTCTTTCCTTCTTACTGTAAAGGCTACATCTGCTACATTACCTGAGCTAATGTAGTAACATGTTTGTGGATGGACATTTCATTTCATTTTTGAATGATTAACTTTTCCCATTTTCGGACAGCAGACCAAGGGGACCATACTTTTTGAGCCACTGAATCTCCTGGGAAAATCCTCATAGAAATATGTTAGTCACAAACATATCCTGTCCCTGCAACATGACCTGCTGGCGCCTCTTCCCTCTGTCCGTTGTTACCCTTACTGGGAATTGACTGTATTGTGCAGAACAATTTAATTGTCTTGGTTGCTACAGCGTCCTTCAAGGTCAGGTCCAGAGGCTCTCCTTTCACAATGTGAAAGACTAATTAAGCTGCGTTCTTAAGCAAAACAACTCTCTCTGCACCTCATCTCCATCCTTACGTCATATAGACAGTGCTGCAGTGCTTTCTCATTTCTCCCTTTTATATTCCTGTGTGGTTTTAGTTGAAAAGCAGCCAAATGATACATACATATATAAATATCCTGATTCCTCTGTCAGGTCTGATTAAGACTTAATAAGAGGCCACATGGTCTGTTAGTATGTTGTGGTCTGTCTTGTGTATCTTTGGAGACAGAGAGATTTGTAGCATGTGTTGTATATTTGTTGGTGATAAGCTGCTTCTGTTGTGAAAATTGAAATGGCTTTATTAATTGCCAAAATCCTTTGACAATAAAATATCAGTTACCTACATAATGTTCTCAAAATAGTTCTTACTTAAGATAATTTCTCTTAAATGTCTAGCCCAGTGCCATTTTTTTGTTCAATAAATATTAGTTGAGCATCTATTAAGTTGTAGACATTGGAAGTACAGAGCCATTTTCTTCATAATCTAGTTTAGGAGATTAAGTGGTATATAAATAAATGAGTTAAAAAATTTCAGGCATCAAAGTTTTGAATTAATCATTCAAAAATGAAATGAAATGTTCATCCACAAGCATGTTACTGCATTAGCTTAGGTAATGTAGCAGATGTAGCCTTTACAGTGAGAAGGGAAGAAAAAAAATCAGAAGAAAGTATGGAAGACCAATAGGTAAAATGGGATATAAAGGAGGCACATAGGAGTAGACTTTACACTAATCTGAGGTCCTTATAGGGCCTCAGAAGATGCCTGTAGCTTGCAGTGGCCTTAGTTAGCATGCCCAAATGGGGAAAGATTCAATGATAAGGAAAAAAATAATCTGTTCACAGACTTTTTAGATGTTAAAGGGAAAAACAATTTTTTTTTTTTTACTGTATTTTCAAGCAGGTCTGCAGGCAGGACTAAGCTGCACCAAAGCTCCATGTGCAACAGTGCCAGTGTGGGAACAACTAGCTTTGAATTTTGAGAACCGGCCATAGAAGGGAAATGTTGGATCAGCTGACCGAATTCTGCTCTTCTTTTATTTTGACTTGAACTGTCTTCTGGGCTAGAGAGCAAACTGTGTTGACACCAACCTTGGATTTAAGTGGGTTAAGAATTGCCTCCTACAAGAACTCAGATTCCTCTGGAGTTGCTAATTATAACCTCTGATCAGAAGTGGATTAATCATGAAGCTCATGAAGCTTAAGCATCTTGGCCTCTCATGCACCAGCCTCTTCCAAGGCCTTGAGAGGGGCCCTAGCACGGTGCTCACAGGGCATATAGTTTCAATGTGCCATTTTCTTGGATTGAGAAAAAGAAGGAATTCAATGAAATTGTTTCTTATCCAAAGGCCTTTTTCATTAGTATAAAAATGATGGAAAGATAAAAATAAAATCAAAGATGATGGATTGACTAACCCAGAGGAAAGAGGGGATGCTTAAGAATTAAGGTTAAGATGCTAAGAGACAAAAGCGGGGTAATGGGAGCATGACTGCCAGCACAGACTGGTATAAAATGAAAAAAGTTAACTCAGACTCTTCCATTAAAAAAATGTATTTTGTTTTGTTAATCCTCACCTGAGGATATTTTTCCATTGATTTTTAGAGAGAGTGGAAGAGAGAGGGAAAGACAGAAACATCGATTGATTGGTTGCCTCCTGCACAAGCCCTGACCAGGGCCTGGGCCGTGGAGGAGCCTGCAACCAAGGTATGTGCCCTTGACCAGAATCAAACTGCAGGCTGACGCTCTACCCACTGAGCCAAACTGACTAGAGCAGACTCTTCCATTTATTTATTTTTTATTTTTTAAAAAAATACATTTTATTGATTTTTTACAGAGAGGAAGGGAGAGAGATAGATAGTTAGAAACATCGATCAGCTGCCTCCTGCACATCTCCCACTAGGGGATGTGCCCACAACCCAGGTACATGCCCTTGACCAGAATCGAACCTGGGACCCTTCAGTCCGCAGGCCGACGCTCTATCCACTGAGCCAAACCGGTTTCAGCAGACTCTTCCATTTAAATGTCTTCTTCAACTTAGCTCAGGCTCAGCGTAATAGATACTTCACCAGTAATTGGTTCCAACTCCCTGCTGGTTTTTCTCTTTTTCAGGAGCCATTTCCTCTGTTTCTCCTCCCAAAGACGGTTCTTCAATGAAGGGGCTTTTTACTACCCTAATGGCAGTGGGGAAAAGGTCCTTGGTCTGCATGCTCCGCACTTAGTATCTGTTTGTCTTTGATTTAGTAGGTTTGATCTGGTCTGGTCTCTGGGCATTACACACTGGACTTGTGGAGAAAAGAATGAGGCCTATCCAGTGCCAAGCTCTTTGCTAGCTGTTGCTAGTAAAAGTCTGCAAAAGGCTGAACAAGGATGATGGGATGAACCTGAACCAGCTCATGACCTTGTTCTTTCATGCCCTTGTGATGAAGTGGGCTTTGGTAGAAGAACCTTTGCTAACCCTGTACCATCCACAAGGAACACAGATTAGTGAGGTGGATCTTCCATGCTTTTGTGAAATAGTTCAATTAATAATTTCTTTTTAATAGCTTATAGATCTTTAAAAAATATTTTTATTGATTTCAGAGAGGAAGGGATAGGGAGAGAGAGACAGAAACATCAATAATGAGAGAGAACCACCCATCAGCTGCCTCTTGCACAACCCCCACTGGGGATCGAGCCTGGGCATGTGCCCTGACTGGGAATTGAACCGTGACCTCCTGGTTCATAGGTCGACGCTCAACCACTGATCCAAACCGGCTGGGCTATATAGATCTTTTTTAATTCCTAAGGAATATTTTGTGTTTTGGTCACTCTGTTTCTGGTAGGTCTTAAGAAACTGTTCCTCGAGCAAGGATGTTTAATTATTAACTTCTCCAGAGAAGAGGTTACTTGACCTCTTAAACCCCCACTTTCTTATGGGTAAATTGGGAAGGAAAATGCTATGTTACAATATTGTTGTAATATATTGTATTGTGTTACAATCCAGAAGGCCAATTTACTAGTTATGGGCTAAGTAAAGGAACAGAATTCTTCCTGCTCTTTACTTCTGCATTTCTTATTCAGAACCAAAATATTTGTATAACAGAATTTTCTTCCTGTTACAGTCATGTGTGGTTTTAACTGAAAATGTGCCAAATGATAAATACATAAACATCCTGCCCACTTAGTCATATCTGATAGATAGCACAAGAGGCTTCATGCTTTTACCTGGCAGTATGTTGTGGTTTGTTTTCTGTATCTTTGGATACACAAAGAAACCTGTAGCATTTGCATGTTTTTAAAATTGGCTGTCTCATCACTGCCCTGGGAATGGGTCTGCATTTATTTTTGTAAATTGGAATTTACTGTATTATATTAAATACATTAATATAATAGCCATTAATGCTATAATAATTATATTAAATGATATATCTTCTATTGCAATATTAAGTCCTCATAAGATAAAGTTGAATAATGTTCTCAAAACAGTTCTTTTTAATTGAAATGACCTGTGTAAAACACTTAGCAGAGTGCCATTCATTCACTCATTCATCCAATCAATAGACATTTGGAATTTTTAAATAGCCAGCCATTGAGGCTATAGAAGTGAATTAGACATAGGACTTCTGCTAAGAACATATAGAGCTTATAAAGTAAAATTGGCAAGTAAACAAATGAGCTCATGAAAGGGTTGCAGATACTAAGGGAGGATTTCATAATCAGTAGAATGGCAACGAGAGAGAGAGAGAGAGAGAGAGATCAATTGCAAAAAGCTCACAACTTTGAGTGGCACCATTATCATACCACCAAGGCACCACTATAGTTCCATGATAGATTTCTGACAGGTTCCCAACAAGGCTATAGGTAACAGAATGTAATTTAATATTCTAGAGTCTTGTGATTCCTGAGATGAGATGGAGAAAGATGACCTAATACGACTTCTCTACAACCACTATTCAGCATTTATGCTGTAACTTGGTAAATCCAACTCATTTAATCCTCACCAAAACCCTAATATCTAGGCATGATTGTCACCCTCATTTTATAGATGAAGCAACCAAGGCACAGAGAGTTTTAAGAAACCGTTCAAGGTCACAGATACAGTATGTGCAGAGCTGTGAGTCAAGACCAGGCAGTCTGCCTCCTGAGTCTGTTCTCTTGATCACTGCATTGCAGCCTCTCAGGTTCATTGTGGGACCCAGCTGGGTTGGTGTCTTCTGTAAAACCTTCCTCCCTTTCATCTTTTATGAGATTGTACATTGATATTTCTTATGTTTTGAAGAAGATCTTGTCTTTATTGGAGGGTGTGTTAGTCCATGTTGACATTGTACCCCCAACTCTGGAATATAGGGTGCTGCTTGGAGACAGCATGCCAGCCCTGAGTTGAGACCTTTCTTTCTAGCCCATCAATCCCTATACAATGGTTCTCAACCTTCCTAATATTGCGACCCTTTAATACAGTTCCTCATGTTGTGGTGACCCCCAATTTCATTGTTACAAATTGAACATAATTAAAGCATAGTGATTAATCACAAAAACAATATGTCATTATATATGTGTTTTCCGATGGTCTTAGGCGAACCCTGTGAAAGGGTCGTTCGACCCCTAAAGGGGTCACGACCCACAGGTTGAGAACCGCTGGATCTGAAGCCCGTAACAGTGTTTTACCTATGAGATCTCAATGCTGAGGTAAGCGAGACTAAATGTGACTGGTTACACTAAATGCATGCCTATGTCATCCTTTGGGAATGGGTGGCTGGATTCCAGCAAGCATATCCTATGTTCTAGGGGTCTGGGTGAATGGTTTCTAGTGATGGTGTAGAGCCCAGAACTGGGTAAGAATGATAAATCTGTGCCACAGAGGGAGGATGGCATCTTGACTAAGTGATCCAGCAGATCCTGATCCTAGCTTTAGCACCTGAGTTTGAATTCTGGTTCTGATATTTAGAATCAGTTATTATCATTAATATGTTAAGATTACAGATATAGAAGAAGACAGGGTTCATTTAGTGCTATGGGGCTTAGGCATGAGTAAGCGGTTCTTAGAAAATTAATAGGTAAGTATTAGATGCATGTGTTCAACTGTTTCTTTTTTCTTCCTTTTAATTGACCCAAGTCTCAAGAAGAAATAATGGGCATGGCAGAAACTGAGAACTTGTATCTGCTGACATGGGTCCTTTTAGTGGGGAATGTGGCAAGGCTGTGGAATGACTCACAGCTGCCCTCAGTGTTTGTCCCACTGAAAACTTCAGGTGTGGGACGGGGCTCTGAACTCTGGTGGGGACTTTGGGGATGGGGGTGTCACAGAATGTTTCCTTCCCACATCTGTGTGCTTAAACATTGAGGACCAAGGTGAGGGGACCACAAGCTTAAACATTGGCTTGTGTGCATTGCAGAGATGTATTATGGAAACACTGAGCTTGTGGAGGCATGAAGAATGGGGTGGTAGCATGAGTTAATAACCTCAAATTTTGAGGTGGGACCATGCCTTGCATACCCTTACTTCCCTTCTCACTCTCTATACCTATCCCAGGGCTACTTTCTGGAGAGCATCTGGGAGCTGCTCTGATCAATGGAAACCAGAATAAGGCACAGTGGCTAAATTGGGCATATGCCCTTCTGCACTGGGCTTTCCCCTCAACCCACCTGGGCTTTCATTCTTGCCACCACCTTCCCTCTTGGCCTCAGATCTAAGAAGGCAATGGTTTTAGGTACCGTCTGTCCCCTTCTCTTTTCTGTTTCACATGCCTCTCCTTTGCCACCAATAACAAAAGACTTTATCTTTTCCCTTTCTGTTTGGGCAGTTCCATAAAATTATATTTTGCATCTTCCCTACCTATGGGTTATAATAAAATTGTGTTCTGAGTCCTACCAAATCAAATTCTCAGTATATAAAGAGGAACAATTTGAAATTTAGAAAACCTTAGTCTTTCAAAATTATTTTATTCTTGGGACCCAAAAATCCTATTTTTGAAAGGCCAGAGTTGAATGTCAGCTCCTTTTCCTTTATTTCCTGTAATAACAATCTCTTTATCCCCTAAAGCATCATTTGGTGACTGGATGAAATGCAATAAAGTAAAAGGAATCTAGGATATTTTAAAAGACCATTATATAGCTGTTGTATCTATTTGTTTATCTATCCATATCTATCTACCTACCTATCACCATCACCACCATCATCAACTGATGATCACATCTACCTAATCTATTTCTTTAGTGTTTATATTTCTGCCTTCATTAATTTCTTTTGTAGTTAAAATTCTAATATATTACTCAATGGACCATTTTAGGATGTTTAAATATGAAATAGATATTAATTGTAATTAAAAAACACACAAGTAATAAAATTTTACTTGGCTACTTTAGCTTCCAGGAATTTGTCATTCCCAGTCTGCCATCTTGTGGCAATCCTATAAACTGCACACTGGCAACCTGGAATTTCTGATCTCAGACAAGCAACTCCCAGGTACAAGCTGACCCTGTCACACATTGGACAAGTACACTGGTGCAATAAGTGGATTACAATTTGACCCTGAAATTTCTTTGTAAAAATTAATAATTTATATATTTGGAATTCAAATATATAGAATCCATTAAGGACTATGTAAAGATCCCATGCCTACGTTAGCTAAGGGCTGGTAGTCAGTTCTAGTAGTGGGCAAGGGAGAGGTTTGGGGAAGTCATCAATACCTGAGCCTTCTTTGCCTTAAACACTTCCCACTCCAGCCACTCCTGGAAGAGGCAGTCACCCAGAATGAGATGAAGGAGATAGGTTTATTATTTTTCTTTTCTCCTTCTTCAAGAAGGTTGAGCGATTCAGAGGAGAATAGATAGATTTCCAGGTACTACATGGCAATATAGCAAAAAACTTACTATTTTTTTCCACTTGATTACTAATAAATTCCTTTTCTGCATATGTAATAACAATCCCCTCTCTGGATATCTATCACAAGTTAATAATCTGAACTGCAGACAAAATTTATGTGAAAAGATTTTTATGTTAACATTAATTATATGAAAATGAAGATATGGAATTTTCCTTTCCACCATCCTCCTTATCCTCATTCTTTTATTCTTTTTCCTGTCTGATAATTATCGGTAAATTATTACCATTAAATAAGCTAACTGTTAATATGTTCTTACTTTAGAGATGTTTACTAACGGCAACTTTTCAGAAAACAATTTGAAATTTAAATCAGAATGCCATTTTTATTAATTTACACTGGGAAATGCAACTGTCAGATGGGCTGGATATCATTTGAATATGACTAAAGCATCTCCTAATCATAACCCACAAGGGTACATGGAGGAGGGGTTGGAAGGAAATGACTGAAATCCTACTGAATAAACAGGGGAAGTTGGATATTTAGTTGGAAGGTTTAATGCTTCGAGCTCTGCAGGCTGACAAGCCCATCTTTGGATGATGTACCTTCCTTTCCAACGAGACAGTATCATATGCCTCTCAGGATTCCAGATCATCACATTGGCCAGAAAGGGCATTCTCTGGCTTAAACAATGCTTGCATAGACAGTTCCACTGCTGCCTGTGATAGCTCTTTCATGCTTCTGGAGTAGAATGTTAAAACTGAAGTTTCCATCAAGATGTCAAAGTGTAATAGACATGACATTCTGAAGCTAGACTACTAAATACAGAATTTGCAAAGGAAATATATTAGACTTGGTTCCATGGCACTTGGCCCCTTTAAGCAGATTATGTATATTAAAGAGATCATGATATCCAGAGAGAAGGATTTTTGTAAAGGAGGATTTGGGCACCTTTTGTGCCTGAGCGCTGAAGTGAGAATAGATACAATGTCAAGGTTCTATGCATACTTTGTGGTGACAGTGAGGGAAAAAAAAAATCCAGGGAGGGTGAGCTAGAGTAAGAAGATTGTGTTGTCAACCTGTTGGCTGGAGTACAAAGATTCTACATGCTTTTGAAATAGCATCAAATAAACCTGAAGGGAAGAAAAGCAGTGAGTTTGAAACTTGGCTTGACAGACAGCTTCTTTTATTTTTTGTATGCCTGCCAAGTGGATGAAGGGACAGCTTCTCCTAATAGTGCTCCTATTGACAATGGAAGGTATCAGTGAATCAGCTTGACTGAGTTCATTTCACTCTTAGTCTGCCAGCTGTAGAGAAGTAGCATTTTGCTTTCATTAGGTAGACTTCCATTGGTTATCTATTTTTTTTTCCTTTCTGGTCAGATTGTACAGATTCTAGAGCTGTCTTTATCCTCTGGAGTGGTTTCTGTCTCCACCTGAGAGTTTCATGTGTTTTCTCCCTTTTTTGAGGCTCCTCCTGCCTGGAACTTTCTGACTCTCCATTCCCATTACTGCACCAAAGCATTTGTCTATGGGAAGTCATGAATCACAGAGAAAAATGAACATAGTAGTAACAAAGTAGCGTCACTTTTTGTGGTAGCTTCCCTGTCCCTCTTGTTCTGGTTCACCAGTCCTAATAAGTTCAACAACATCAGCGTAGTTATTTCAGACTTTAGGCACCCCTCCCCCCCACCATAACTGGCTGTAGATATTTTACCCCAGTCAACTCAAATACATCTTTTGATAATCTAATCTTTAATTCTGTGAGACCAGTCAGGAGCCGAAAACGAGGATTACAGGCTTTATCAGGGGAGAGAGACCTGCCGGGCTGTCTCGCAACGGGAGGACAGCAACACGTGCAGAGGGGAACACGTGTTGAGGGGAGGTATGGGAAGGAACGGGGGCTTAGTGTACTCGGCACGTGCTGATTGGTGGCTTAAGCAGTGGTTCTCAACCTTCCTAATATTGCGACCCTTTAATATAGTTTCTCGTATTGTGGTGACCCCCAATTTCATTGTTACAAATTGAACATAATTAAAGCATAGTGATTAATCACAAAAACAATATGTAATTATATATGTGTTTTCCGATAATCTTAGGCGACCCCTGTGAAAGGGTCATTCGACCCCCAAAGGGGTCGAAACCCACAGGTTGAGAATCGCTGGCTTAATGTATGGTCCATATAGGAACAAGAGCTTAGGGTATTTGGCAGGTGTGGATTGGTGGTTCAATGTATAGTCCATATAAGGTACATGGTTAGTCACTCAGGTATTTCCGGGCTGCAGGTTATGTCATACTCCGCCCACCAGTTGCGGGGAAGGGAGGATCTATCAAATTCTTTCTCCAATTCTTAATGTGTTCTATCTCAAGCAGAACAAGAGATCTAAGGGAGTACAGATATTGAACAGTTGAAGGATAGGTATGGTCAAAATAAGAGTGAGAAATAGAACAATAGAATTTCAATATGTAAAAATTCAGAAAAGGAGTTGTTACCATGAGTGACAGGGTCTAGGGAGGGGTAGTGGGTGTGAGTTGATGGTCTTGAACTTCTTGGTAAACTCCAACTCCATCAAGTATCAGCTTAAATATCCCTTCCCCAAAGAAGCTTCCCTTGGCTGTGTTCAACCTTCTTGCAATTCCTCTTCATATAATAAACATGGTATTTTTTCTTTTTAAAAAATATATTTTTATTGATTTCAGAGAAGAAGGGAGAGGGAGAGAAAGATAGAAACATCAATGATGAGAGAGAATCATTGATTAGCTGCCTCCTGCCCAACCCTCACTGGGGATTGAGCTGGCAACCAGAGCATGTACCCCTGACCGGAATTGAACCCAGGACCCTTCAGTCCGCAGGCTGACGCTCTATCCACTGAGCCAAACTTGCTAGGGCGGTATTTTTTCTTTATAGCCTTTTCATATATGTTGTTAAACAATTATATATATGTCTTTTTCCAGCAGCTCACTGTCCCATGAGCCCAGGGACAGAGTCTGTCTTGCTCACTGTTTTATTCCCAGCCACAGCACAGTGCTTAAAGGCAATGGTGTAGAGTAAATGCTTAGTAAATGCTAGCTGATGGTGTGTTATATGCTATGCCTGGTAACTCATGAATTTTACCTCAGTAAAATTTACATCATAAGATATAAATTTCTATCTTCCCTTGTTCCTTTCTCTGGTGTGACTCACAGTAAAACCATTAATTATGAAAAGAGAATGAGTACATATATTAGGGATAGCAAGGATAAGATGGACTTGGGGCTAAACTTTATGCTACACCAAGCTATGAATTCAGAAAGATTCCAAAAGGGTGGGAGGGTGGATCCAGGAAGAAAAATTGTGCAAGTAGATCAGTCAGTTGGCTGATGCACTTTCTGACCCCTGAGCACCATCCGGCTCTCAGGGCAGGACTGCTGGCCCTGGGCAGCTGCATAGCAAGGAGGAGATCTGGTCGGTAAATACCCTGGAGATTACAGCCCCTCTGGAGAATTTAGTCCCAGGTGACTTGTGTGGGCTGGACAGAGTGGTCTTAGGGGCTAAGAAAGATCTCCGATGAGAAAAAGTTAGATCCTGTCGAAGACCCATTGTTATTATGAGCGCCTCTGTTCCAAGTCCCCAGTCTCCAGATCACTAGGAAAAGGGAGAAAGACCAATAATCACACCTCCTCAACTTGGCGCTTCCCCTCTCACCCCTCCACATTCACCTGTGAATTCCTATGCTGAGGTCCTCATTTTCTGCTGGCCTGATAAGTAGTCTCATATTTCAAGCCTTCTTGTGGTTCTCTGCTTCAGGCTTGAGCTCAGTCACAGGGAAGAACAATGTTTGATTACAACAAAGACGTCCTCGCATGGGCCAAAGGGTAACTGATTGCAGCACCATGAGCCCTGAAAGATCTCAGTCTGCAGAGATCAGCCAAGACTGTTGGTGGAGAGTGGCTTTTTGATGCAACTTTTCTACCCCAGCCGTGATCATGGGGGCCTAGTTCTCAGGGACCTAAGGAAACATGATGTCAAAGGGCCATGCTGCTCATATAAGGAGATATTGAAGATTCAGAATCTAATTGGTGTTTGAGCTTCAGAAGGTGGCAGATGAAGTCTCTGATAGCATCTGAAATGGCAAAAGCTCTCTCTATTGGCTATCAGTAGGGAGGATGTGAGTGTATGTGTGTGTACATTCCCCTCCCATTGTTGAAGACCTTCGTCGGTACCCTGATGCCTCCGCACAGGGTTATTTTGCAGCTGGGACTGTGATTTTGATGGCACAGGAGTTAGGATGGCTTTGAATGGACATCTCTCTCCTCAGGGACTCTGTTTTCTCCTCAGTACTGTGCTGCATTCTCAAGGTAAGAGTTACCTCTTTCCTGGGATCAACAGTGAGTTGACACCTTGGCAAAGGGAAAGGTCCCAGGAGTTATGGAGCTAAAGCCTCAAGGGAGACCATGTTTTTTGACCAAAAGGGAAACACGATGATTATAAATATTGGTTCTTCTCCTGTGGGGTTTCAATTGGTCATAGTGGCAGGTTTTTTTTTTTTCAAAGACTACTAGATTTAAAAAAAATATATATTTTTATTGATTTCAGAGAGGAATGGAGAGGGAGAGAGAGATAGGAACATCAATGATGAGAATTATTGATCTGCTGCCTCCTGCACGCCCCTTGCTGGGAATCGAGCCCACAATCCGGGCATGTGCCCCTTGACTGGAATCAAACCTGGGACCCTTCAGTCCGCAGGCCAACGCTTTATCCATTGAGCCAAACCGGCTAGGGCAGTGGCACGCTTTATCCATTGAGCCAAACTGGCTAGGGCAGTGGCCGGTTTTTCAAAGAAATGATAGTTGCAGACTAAGGTGAGTCGATTTTAGTCCTCTCCCATGCCTCCTTGTTTTTAAGGAGTATCTGTTTTGTGCCAGTGGCTCCCAGTGTCTGGGAAGGACTAGAGATTGACTCAGCTGGGCCTCTGGGCTGTTCCTTCCATACTGCATTTGCTTGCTTTGGAGAGGGCTGCCCGTGAGGATTTCTATATTTTATGTATTTATGTATAGAGAGAGAGAGAGAGAGAGAGAGAAAGAGAGAGAGAGAGAGAGAGAGACAGGGAAGTGGGTGTGAGTGTGTAGTGGATGTGATGGATGTGTGAGAGGAACATAGCATCCGAGAAGTGACTGAGTCAGTTGGTGTGTGGAATACACAGTGCCCACACTGTTGGGGTGTCACGTAAACTGTATGTAACCAGATCATAGATAATCTTGCACCTGCTTGCTTTCTTTCTGGCTGCTCTCCTTCAATCCCACAGCCTCCTCTCTGTTTGACTACAGTGTTTGCCCAGCACTGGGCTCTGTGAGAGAATTTGCTTCCTGACTCACCTATTCCTACCGGGTGTCTGCTGTAGAACAGAGGACTCTGCAGCCAGGAGAGGGGATCTCTTGCTTAGAGATACCCAGCATCAGTTATGTAAAGTTTCCCGAATTCCTTCCCCAGTTCTTGTGAATTGTTCCCTGACTTGTTGAGGTTCACACCCACTCCCTAGGATGTGTTGTGAATTCTATAGGATGCATTTTCTCTCTTACGGGTTCTATTGTCCCTCCCTGCAAACTGGCTTCCACTGAGCCAGAGGACTGCAGGCATCAGGGATAGGGTTGCAGCAAATCTAGCCTTCAGCCTGGGTACTGATCCAGGTTGAGATGGTGCACAGCTCTGTCTCCTCTCAATGCTCATTGTCTTCCTCCTAGAGTTCAGTCTCTCAGTCCCATAACTCTCCTGGGGAAACCTCATCCCTTTAAGTGTCTGCTCCTTGAGTGTTGGCCAGATGCTAGTGAAGATTCTTCTCTTGATGGCTCTGAAGTGGAGAGGTAGGTTTTGATCCCATGTAGAGGAGAGACAATGGGTGTTTCGATAAAAGGACACCTCTTATTACGAGAAAAACTATAGGAAATTTACTTAGTTACTTAAGAAGCAAGAACATTTAAAAAATATATTTTATTGATTCTTTACAGAGAGGAAGGGAGAGGGATAGAGAGTTAGAAACATCGATGAGAGAGAAACATCGATCAGCTGCCTCCTGCACACTCCCCACTGGGGATGTGCCGCAACCAAGGTACATGCCCTTGACCGGAATTGAACCTGGGACCCTTCAGTCCACAGGCCGATGCTCTATCCACTGAGCCAAACCGGTTAGGACAGCAAGGACATTTTTCCAAGGTAAGCAGCTATCCTACTAGAAATTTATTCTTCAACTTCATATGACATTGGACTTGCTCCTTGTAAAACAGTAGTCCTGGCCTTTTTGAGCATTTGATGATTTCTGAGCTGGGCATACATTACAGGAGTCTCCACAGTGAAATCCATGATGGGCATTGGCAAGAAATTATGCCTTCAAACACACTTTATGCCATAATACACAAAAACATAAACTCCCAAAGACTGCATAATTTGGTTATTTGGTTTACATTATTTGGTAATCTGTTTTTTAAAATTGACAATATATTTTGCACATCTTTCTAGACCATTAACTATTCTTCTTTTCTACACTAAAACATTTTATTCTATTACAAAAATATATTATATTACAAGGATAATATGGAAAATTTAATTATTTTCAATCATTTATTTATATGACCAACATGCAATATATTCATGTGATCACTTGTGTGGGTATTTAGTTGTTTTCATTTTTGAAGTTATGAAAAGAAGTTGTTCAACTTCCTTGTATTTACATATAAGGACTCTCCATGATTATTTTTCTCAATAACATTTTAAAAGTGAAATTGCTGTTCTTTAGGCTCTGAATACCTTTAAGGCTTTTGATACATAGAGATTAATTGCCCACCAGAAATGTTTGCACTAAATTTTATTCCAAATAATGTTGGATGAGAATATTAGTTTTCACATACCTTCACCAGCATTGGGTTTTTATCACATTTTAAAATCTTAGCCCAAACTGGTGTATGTTAGGCAAAAACTGGCATATCTTCGCTAATTTAATCCTTTATTTGTGAATTACTTGCTCATGACATTTGTACTTTTTATCTTTGGATGTTTGTCATTTTTGTTACAATTTCTATTGGAACTCTTTAGACCACTACTATTACTATACTACCACTACTACTACTACAACTGCAACTACTACCACCAGATACTGATACTACATTCACTTATATGAACTCATTTGAGTGCACAACAATCCTACAAGGTGGAGTATATATATTAATAATACATATTTATTTTTTGACTTGAGCAGATTTTATTTTGCAGTCAAGAATGCAGCAGACAATGTAAGAGTAATTTCTAAACTGAACTCTCAGTGGTGAGGTGACTCTGGTCCAGAACAGGGCTGAAGCAACTGAAAATTTGAGAGGTCCAGGTTTAGGTCTAAGAAGGTGTATGTGGTACATTCACGATGCTGCTTTAAAAATTCTCTCTTTGTCTTTGGTAAAACACAGTTTTAGTAAAATGTAATTTGCTGCACAGCAATATATAACTAATTGAGGGGTTCCCACCAAAGCGAGGAAACAGCAGGGTGGACAACCTGGAGACTTATATAAGTGGCTTAATTGCTTCATCCAAATAAGACTTCTTCCTGAGTGACCAATTCTGTAACCTTGATGCTACCTGAAATAGGGACCTAAACTTTCTCTATCTTTTCATATCTGTTTCTCATTCAGTACCTTAGATTCCTGCTTTGCTGAGGCCCTAGAATCATCTCTATTAGCTTTGAATTACGGTCACCAAAATGAGAATTTTTTTTCTTATAATGTAATCAGTGCTCAGTCCCTGTGGTATCCATTCTCACTGCTCAGGTCTCTGCTTGGGTCCATATGCTTTCATTCTGGAAAAATAGAAGTGGTGCATCAAAAAGGGAAACATCTGGAAAGATGCTGAATTTGAAAAGAATCCTTGTGTATTAGTCTGCTCAGGTGGGCTGCCATAGCAAAATACTGCAGACTATATGGCAACAAATTACTGCCAAACATGGCAGCTTAGTGAGCAAGAATCTAGTATCTACTATCTCATAGTTTCTGTGGGCGAGGAATCTGGGCATGGCTTATCTGGGTCCTCTGACTTATGCTCTATCACAAGGCTACAATCATCTTAAGGGTATTCTGGGAGTGAATACTACCAAACTTATTCACCTAGTTAATTGGCAGCATTTAGACCAGCAGTTCTCAACCTGTGGGTCTCGACCATCGGGAAACAAATATAGCATATCAGATATTTACATTACGACTCATAACAGTAGCAAAATTACAGTTATGAAGTAGCAACGAAAATAATTTTATGGTTGGGGGTCACCACAACATGAGGAACTGTATTAAAGGGTCGTGGCATTAGGAAGGTTGAGAACCACTGATTTAGACCTTGGTGAACGGTTTAATAGAACCTCAGTCCCTTGCTGGCTATTGGCTGGAAGCCTCCCTCAGTTCTTTGTCATGGAGGTTTCTCCATACACAGCTCACAATATGGCAGCTGGCTTCATTGCAGCAAGCAAATAAGAGAGTAAGATAGATCAAAAAGAGAGAAACCAGAGTCCTCTTGAAACCAATTTCTTAGTGACAGCTCATCGATTTTGCCAAATTCCACTTGTTGGATGCATGTTACTGGGTTCATCCCACAATCAAGAGTGAGGAAGGTTATGTGAGGGTGTGAATGCAAGGAAATAGGAATAATCAGGATGTTTTAGAGGCTGCTTAACACACTCCTCTGTTCCAAAGCTAGATGAGAGCGCTCCCTGTGGGCCAGAGGGGAGGGAAGATGCCTCCACTGGCCTGGTGGGCCATTAACTGTAACTGAGATGGTGAACTTTGGCCCCTACCAGCCTTAGGCATTATCTATTGAGACAACAGCATCCTGATCCTCTAAAGGCCTATCCTCAGTGGGGTGCCTGGAGCTTGGTCTTACTAGCTGGTGAGAAATAATTGTGTGCATCTCTTTCCAACTCTGTACTTAGTGATGCCACATTGATAGCTTAAAACTGGTCACAGTGGGAATACAGGGTTGGGCAAAAGTATGTTTATAGTTGTGAAACAGTTTATTCTCCTATTATTATTTATTAACTATTATATTATTTTCCATATGAACAACTGTAAACCTACTTTTGTCTCACCCTGTATTTACACCACAGAAATAAACAAATGCTATATATAGAGATATTTTTGAAACCCTAGATAACTATTTTTTTCTTCTGAGTAATTCTACTTTTACTTATTACAGTTTAGTTGTAATTTTGATGTGGTCATGGGAGGTGGTGAGAATAGTGTTTACATACTCTGCCATCTTGACCTTTGGAACTCTCCCAGAGATCTAGGTTTTTAATACTAAACATACACCACTGTATGGTCTCCTAAAATCTCTGCTGTGTCATGTGTTCTGTGTCTATGTCTCTCTTGCAGCTGCAGACCTGAGGCTGACGAGTGGAGGCCACCGCTGTGAGGGGAGAGTGGAAGTGAAGTACCAAGGAATATGGGGCACAGTGAATGATTTTGACTGGAACCTGAAGGATGCAGCTGTGGTGTGCAGACAGCTGGAATGTGGAGTTGCTGTTGCTGCTTCCAGAGGGGTTTATTTCGGATCAGGGGTAGGGCCCATTTGGCATTCATATCTTTTTTGCAAAGGGACAGAATTGAAAATCAATGACTGTATTCGTTCTATGGTTCGAAACTATCATGAACTTGACTATTCCCATACCTTGGATGTTGGAGTTGCCTGCTCAGGTAAGCCTGTCTTGTCTGGCAGGGGATCCCCAGCAGGAATAGCCTGAGTCTCATTCTAAGGATCACAGCCTTTACTAGTAGAGCATTCATGGGAGAAGGTTCCAGTTATACAGTGATTCCTAGAGCATTAGTATTCAAAGAAGCATGTTTAGCCCTGGACAGTAAATAGTCCATACCTACAGATCACAGAACTTTTCATCCCTGTGGTGTGTCATGAGAAATAGGGAGGTGGGATCAAAAGTTTCCTATAGGTACAACTACTGGGTTGTACCTGTATGAATTTGTCTGATCATAGTAGCTATTTGTAGTCTTTCATGAGATGGTCAATCAGGTGTAGCCACAAGAGGGGATGTGAAAGAGGCACAGGAAAACAAAGTTTTTATACTTCCAAGTCCTAGAGAGACAGAGTCACTTAATTCCATAAGGGGGCCACATGGGAAAATACCAAGGAAATAGGCTTAACAAGCAGGTGGGGGGTTGAGAGAGGGAGAGAGAGAGAGAGAGTAAAAACTTATAGACAAATGACTTATATTGGGGGTCAGGGTGGAGTACACAAGCAAAAAGCATAAGGGGATTTCATTTGTGTACTGCAGCCTAGATATTTCTCCCAATTTTTATCCGCCACACATGGGTGTGAAATCAGCCCCTACGTATTGCTACCCCTCCTACCAGTCTTGATGTGGCTTCTAATTCCCTAGTTGTAGGACTTTCATTCAGTCAGATTTCAGATGATTCTGAATGATGATTTTTCTGTAGTTTAGTTGTAATTTTGACGTGATTGTGGGAGGAAGCAAGTACTATGTTTACCTAGGCTGCCATCTTGCCCGGAAGTCCTCACTGTGCAAACTTCTCACAATATTATTGACTATATTCCCCTTCACAGTTTTCATCCATCCCCCTCATCACTCCCCTCTGGTAACCATTCCTTTGGTCTCTATTTCTATGAGTCTGTTTTTGTTAAGTTATGTTATGTTTTGTTTTCAGATTCCACACGTAAGTGAAGCCATATAGTATTTGTTTTTCTCTGTTTGACTTATTTCACTTAGCATAAGACCCTCTAGGTCTATCCATGCTGTTATAAATGGCAAGATTTCATTCTTTTTTTTATTGCTACATAACATTCCATTACATATTATACATCTTCTTTATCCATTTATCTATCGATGGACATCTAGGTTGCTTCCATATCTTGGCTATTGAGAATAATGTTGCAGTGAACATAAAACACTGCATTAGTAGGATCTATAATGATATCCCTCTTTTCATTTCTGATAATATTAATTTGTGTGTTCTCTCACTTTTATTGATTTGTTTTGCTAAAGAAATACCAGTTTTATTATTCTTTTAAGAAGAATCATCAATTGACTCTGTTGATATTTTAAAATTTATTTCTAGTTTTTTAATCCTCACCTGAGGAGTGAAGATATTTTTTCCATTGATTTCTATAGAGAATGGAAGGGAGGGAGGAATGGGAGAGAGGGAGGGAGGGAGAGAGAGAGAGAGAGAGAGAGAGAGAGAGAGGGAGAAACATTAATGTGAGAGAGACACATTGATTGGTTCCTCCCGAACATGCCCCATCCCAGGTTGGGGTTGAACCTGCCACCCAGGAACCTGCCCTTGACTGGGAAATCCAACCTGAGACCCAGCAGTGCACTGGCCAATGATCTAACCACTGAGCACACTGGCCAGGGTGACTCTGTTGATATTTTTTTATTGTGTATTTGCTTTTTATTTCATTGATTTCTGTTCTTAGTGTTCATTCTTTTTTAAAAAATTTTATATTATTATAAATGTGTGGCAGATAAAAATTGAGAGAAATAAATATATTTTTATTGATTTCAGAGAGGAAGGAAGAGGGAGAGAGAGATAGAAACATCAATGATGAGAGACAATCATTGATTGGCTGCCTCCTGCACACCCCCCACTGGGGATTGAGCCTGCAACCCAGGCATGTGCCTGGA
>NW_005355750.1:277631-285994 GCF_000412655.1 Myotis brandtii | reverse complement strand
ACATTAATGTGAGAGAGACACATTGATTGGTTCCTCCCGAACATGCCCCATCCCAGGTTGGGGTTGAACCTGCCACCCAGGAACCTGCCCTTGACTGGGAAATCCAACCTGAGACCCAGCAGTGCACTGGCCAATGATCTAACCACTGAGCACACTGGCCAGGGTGACTCTGTTGATATTTTTTTATTGTGTATTTGCTTTTTATTTCATTGATTTCTGTTCTTAGTGTTCATTCTTTTTTAAAAAATTTTATATTATTATAAATGTGTGGCAGATAAAAATTGAGAGAAATAAATATATTTTTATTGATTTCAGAGAGGAAGGAAGAGGGAGAGAGAGATAGAAACATCAATGATGAGAGACAATCATTGATTGGCTGCCTCCTGCACACCCCCCACTGGGGATTGAGCCTGCAACCCAGGCATGTGCCTGGACTGGGAATTGAACCATGACCTCATGGTTCATAGATCAACACTCAACCACTGAGCCATGTGGGCTGGGCAGTGTTCATTCTTTTTGAATAATAATTTGCTGTTATTTTTGTAGACTCTTGAAATGGCATCATAGATCATTTACCTTTAGTTTTTATATTCTATTCTAATGTATACATCAAGGAAGCATCAAGGCTATACATTTTCTTCTCAGAACCTCTTTAGCTGTATCCTGCTAATTTTAATATTACATATTTTCTTTTCTATTTTATCATAAAATGTTTATTATTTCTCTCTGAATAAATTCTTTGTCTTACTTTATCTGATATTAACTTAGATATTACAGCTTTCTTTGATTAGTGTTTGCAAGGTATATCTTTTTTGATTCTGTTTATAGTTCATGTGTATATGTTTTTGTAGACAGCATATGGTTATGCCTTTTGTACAGTCTGATCATCTTGCTTTTATTTGGAGAATTTAAATTATTTAATTTTGATGTAATTATTTCATGATTTGCTTTAAGTCTACTAGCTTGCTATTTGTTCTGTTTTTTTTATTCCTATATTAATCTTTACTTGATTTTTTTTAGAACTATTTTATTAACTGTATTGGTCTACTATTTCCCTTTTTAAAGAGTTTATCATAATGTTGAAATTATTACTTTTTGATCACTTTTTACCTTCAAATGATATTATAAAAGTTAACATATAAGACCTTAAAGCCGTATACTTCTGTTTTCTTATTTTTGACATGTGTGCCAGTAATGTCATACATTTTACTTATAAATATCCTATATAATAAAAGCCTAGGTGGTGTTGTGCAACGCCCTCACACAATGTCGTCACAAGATGGCTGCCACAGATGGCCACCACAAAGGTGGCCAAAAGGGGAGGGCAGTTGTGGGTGATCAGGCTGGCAGGGAGGGCAGTTGGGGGCGAGATCATGCCAGCAGGGGAGGGCAGTTGAGGGTGATCAGGCCAGCAGGGGAGCAGTTAGGTGTCAATCAGGCAGGCAGGCAGGCAGGCAGGCAGGTGAGCGTTAGGAGCCAGCGGTCCTGGATTGTGAGAAGGATGTCCAACTGCCAGTTTAGGCCCGATCCAGAGGGGTCCCAGATTAGAGAGGGTGCAGGCTGGGTTGAGGGACACCCGCCCCCCCACATGAATTTCGTGCACCAGGCCTTAAGTGTTAGAAATATTATAATACATCACTGTTAATTTTGCCTTAAATGGTCTTTTATTTTTAAAATAAGAAAAATTTGCCGAGGCCGGTTTGGCTCAGTGGATGGAGCGTCGGCCTGCGGACTGAAAGGTCCCAGGTTCGATTCCGGTCAAGGGCATGTGCCTGGGTTGCGGGCACATCCCCAGTGGGAGATGTGCAGGGAGCATTAGGTATTCCAAGAAGCATGTTTAGCCCTGGACAGTAAATAGTCCATACCTACAGATCACAGAACTTTTCATCCCTGTGGTGTGTCATGAGAAATAGGGAGGTGGGATCAAAAGTTTCCTATAGGTACAACTACTGGGTTGTACCTGTTACAGCAGTCTTTATAGCTTTGGGTAGATCCACTTTTTTATCTGTTATCATTTTCCTTTAGATTGAAGAATTATCAGTAAGATTTTTGTGTAGTGCAGGTCTGGTGTCCTCAAATTCTCTAATCTTTTATCTATTGTCTATTTGCATTCAATTTTGAAAGGCATTTTCACAGGAGACTTAATTTTAGGTTGGTAATTCCTACCCACTACCTTAAAATTGATTTTATATTATTTATATTATATATCATATGGCTTGCATTGCCACCAATAAGAATTCAGCAATACTTTTTTTTTGTTCCTCTCTATACAATGAGTCAATTTTCTCTGGCTGCTTTTTTTTAAAAATTATTTTATTGATTTCAGAGAGGAATGGAGAGGAGAGATAGAGATAGAAACATCAATGATGAGAGAATCATTGATTGGCTGCCTCCTGCACACCCCTTCCTGGGGATCGAGCCCACAACCTGGGCATGTGCCCTTGTCTGGAATTGAACCTGGGACCTTTCAGTCTGCAGGCCAACACTCTATCCACTGAGCAAAACCAGCTATGGCTCTGGCTGCTTTTTTAAAAAAAAATATTTTTAGAGAGAGAGGAAGGGAGAGGGAGAGAAATATGGACGTATACTCACAACCCTCACAACCGTTAACCTACTTTGCCCCTACTTTGTTGTCTATTTCTCCCTTTAGATCTGTCAATGTTTGCTTTATACAGGGTGTCCCTCTGAAAATGTATACACACTTTAACAGCTGATAGCTCAATTTTGGAAATGAAATGTATTTTAATAAAAACTACTTTTATAATTATTCAAAGTGTGTGTATACATTTTTTGGGGACACATTATATATAGGTGCTTTGATTGTTGGGTACATATATATTTGTAATTAGTATACCTTCTAGTTGAATTGACTCTTTTATCATTATATCATGTCTTTTTTTGTCTCTTTTAACAGTTTTTGACTTAAAGTCTATTTTGTCTGATATACTAATAATGTTGATCTCTTTTAGTTACCATTTGCATTGAATCTCTCCATACCTTCACTTATAATGTAAGTGTGTCATAAAATCTAAAGTGAGTCTCTTGTAGACAACATGTAGTTAGTTCAGTCTTGTTTTTAAAAATCCATTCAGGCATTTCAATGTCTTTTGAGTGGGGAGTTTAGTGAATTTACATTTAAAATTATTGATAGGTAAGGACTTGCTGTTGTCATTTTGTTAATCATTTTCTGTTTTGTAGTTCTTGTTCCTCTCTTTATCTTTATTTATTTTGTGGTTACCATGGTGCTTACATGGAATATTATACAGTTCTAGAAGTTTGTTTTAAGCTGATAACATACAGAAACTACATTTTACTCCCCAACCTGCCACTTTATGTAATCATGTCAGATTTTATTTTTTTCTATATTGTGTTTCCATCAAGAAATTTCTGTGGTTATAGTTATTCTTACTTATTTTGTCTCTTAATTTATATACTAGTGTTAAAATTGATTTATGTACCACCATTACAGTATTGCAATATTCTGTATTTATCTTCATATTTACCATTATTAGTGGGATTTATACTTTGATACATGAACATACTTTTGTGTTGTTGTTTAGCATCTTTTCATTTCAACTTGATGAAATTTTTTCAGCACTTCTGTCTGGGGGTGCTTGTCAGAGAAATTTTTTCTTTTTTCTTTTTTTTTTTTTAAAAAATATATATTTTATTGATTTTTTACAGAGAGGAAGGGAGAGGGATAGAGAGCTAGAAACATCGATGAGAGAGAAACACTGATCAGCTGCCTCCTGCACACCCTCCACAGGGGATGTGCCTGCAACCAAGGTACATGCCCTTGACTTGAATCAAACCTAGGACTCCTCAGTCCGCAGGCCGACGCTCTATCCACTGAGCCAAACCGGTCAGGGCTATTTTTTCTTAATTCTTAAATATATATTTTAAAATAGATTTTTTATTGATTTTAGAGAAAGGAAGGGAAAGGAATAGAGAGATAGAAACATTGATGAGAAACATCGATCCACTGCCTCCTGTACACCCCCCACTGGGGATCGAGCCCACAACCCGGGCATGTGCCCTGATCAGGAATTGAACCATGACCCCCTGGCTCATGGGCCAAGCTCAACCACCAGGCTTTTACTTAGTTCTTAAAGGATAGTTTTGTTGTTCATGGTTGGCAGTTTTTTCTTTCATTACTTTGAATATCATCCTGCTCTCTCCTAGCCTGTGAGACTTCTCCTGAGAAATCATCTATTAATCTTATAGGGACTCCCTTATATGTTACAGGTTGCTTTTCTCTTGCTGCTTCCAAAATTCTCTTTGTCTTTGATTTTGATAACTGAATCATAATGTGTCTTGGTGTAAACCCCTTTGGTTCTACCTATTTGGGTACTTTTGGGCTTCATAAATCAATATATTCACTTCCATCTTTAGAGAAGTTCTCAACCATTATTTCTTTAAATGAGCTTTCTGTCACTTTTTTTCCTTATGGGATTCTCAAATACCTATATCATTTTGCTGGACACTGTGTCCCATATGCTTTCTTCTCTTTTTCATTCTTTTTTCTATTTGTTCCTCTACCATGATAATTTCAAATGACCTGTCTTTGAGTTTGCTGATTTTTTTCTTCTGCATGATCAAGTCTTGTGGAAGCTCTCTATTAATTTTTTCTTTCAGATCAGTCATTGTATCCTTGAGCGCCAGAATTTTTGTTTTGTTCCTTTTTATGTTTTCAATTTTTTGTTAAACTTTTTTTGGTTTATTTATTGTTGTTCTCATTGCATTTAGTTGTCTATCTGTGCTCTCTTGTAGCTCATTGAGCTTCATTAAGATGATTATTTTGATTTTTTTATTCATAGATATTAATTTCTTTAGGGTCAGTTACTGGAGCATTATTATTTTCCTTTGATGGTATCATCTTTGCCAGATTCTTCATGATCTGTGTCTGCATTTGAAGGAGCAGATACCTGTTCCAGTCTTTATAGACTTTTTTTTTTTTTACAGGTAAAGCTCTTCTACTATATCCTTTGATTGATAGGACTGCCTTCAGGATCATGGTCTAGCAGAACTGGAGTCAGGTCATGTAGCTGCTGCTGGGTCTGCTATTGGGTCTATGGTCAGTGGGCCCGGTAGCAGAGTCATGGATAGATACAGTTCCTTCTGGGTTCCTGGGTAGCCCAGACTGCCTCCTGAGTGTGGTAGAATGGGACTAGAGCCAGGTCACAAGGCTGCTTCAGATTCACAGTTAGGTTCACATTTGGCCTTCCTGTTGCTTGGGCATGGTTCCTTTTGGGCTCCTGAGTGGACAGGGTTATCTTCAGGACCACAGTTGAAAGGGGTTGGATCCAGGGGATGGAGCTGCTTCTGGGTTAACAATCATGTCTAAGGTTGTCAGACCTCTTACTGGGGGCATAGATTCACATGTATTCTTCAGGGTTCTTTGGTGGATGGGACTAGTGGCCAGACCATGGACAAGTTAGGCTGGAGCCAAATCTATAAGAGGATGGAGCTGCTTCCAGACCTGCAGCTGGAACAACAATCAGAAGGCCTGCCACTGGGGCTTGGATATGACTTATTTTATTGGCCCTCCTCAGTCTTTGGCTACCCCATGGTTTGCAACCTCTCATCTGGATCTCAAGGCTCACACAAGGGCACTTGTGCATATAGATTGCTGCCAAATCATTGTTTTTGTGGGAAAACAGAGGTTGGGACTTCCTATTTTGCCATATTGCTGACGTCAGATAGAAATAGAGTTAGCAAAATGACAGAATAAAAATCAATTACTACCATCCCTTAGCATTTTCTAAGAATCCTGTATCTCAAAAGAAAAACCTCTAGTAGGACGTGATCACAAACTCAGCTGCCTTGTAAACTGCCCCTAAGAACTCACTCTCACCCAAGTTTACCAACAAGTTGGTCCTCGTTTCAAGAGAGATGGCCAGGACCAACTCTTCCCTCTGCTATGACTCTCTGAGCTTTCTTAACATCCAGACGTATCTTTTCCATTTAGATCACCAAAGATATTCTGGGATTTTTTTTTTGGCCATAAAAAATTATCAGAAAAATAAAATGTAAAACCATAAAAGTGAATTTGTTATAATGTCTATTATTTCTAACCTTCAACCATCACAGTCTGCCTATAGGTTGACATGGATTCATGGATACAATCCTCATGATTTTCTGTATCCTCAGTCATTTGAGGATTGGCTCCCGAGAAAGAAGCTAATCAGAATTCGAACCCCACAACTCTCAGGATGGCTTTCTAACCTTTTGTAACTGATAGGTCTCTACCCTTTCATAGCCCTTGTCCCTCTAGGTTGGTTCTTCACTGAAGTTTGAATGCTTATGTATTGTGTAGTTCCTTGGGTACTGTAGATCCTAGTACCCAAATGAGGACTTCACTCCTCTAATCAATCCTGAAATATATGTTCAAGGTATTCAGCCATTACAAATTATTTATCTTCAGAAACACACACATGGAGGTCCTATTCTGACACTGACTGTTCAGTATTCTCCCCATTTCTCATTACTTGGAAAAAGAAAATTTTAACACCACGGTCTATCAGATGTCATTTCTAATTGTCAACATGTGATTGTGAACACTCACTGGGTCTATTTGTTTTCTCTTAGGATTTGTGCATCTGGTTGGAGGGGATGGACCCTGCTCAGGGAGAGTAGAAGTACATTCTGGAAGAAATTGGGATTCAGTATCTGGTGGGAACTTCACATTCTCCACTGCCCAGGTTATCTGTGCAGAGCTGGGGTGTGGCAAAGCTGTATCTATTATGATGGATGTGCCCTTTAGAGAGTCAGATGGACAGGTCTGGGATGAAGAGTTCTGGTGTGAGGGGCAGGAACCTGAGCTCAGGACCTGCCCCAGAGTGCCCTGTCCTGGAGGTACTTGCCAACACAGAGGGGCTGTTCAAGTTGTCTGTTCAGGTGAGTTGCAGAGCAAGATTTTAACCTCCCTGCATAATCTGTTGGGGTGATAAAAACATAATACTTTGTTAAAATCCTATCTTCTCCTACCAGCATACACAGAAGTGCGGCTCATGAAAAATGGCACCTCTCAGTGTGAGGGACAAGTGGAAATGAATATTTCTGGAAAATGGAGAGTGCTCTGTGCCTCCCACTGGAATATGGCCAATGCCAATGTTGTCTGTCGTCAGCTTGGCTGTGGAGTTGCCATCTCAACCCCCAAAGGAGCGTACTTTGTGAAAGGAGGTGATCAAATCTGGAAAGCCCAATATCACTGCTCAGGGGCTGAGTCCTTCTTATGGAATTGCCCAATGACTGCCTTGGGCATTCCTGACTGTACCCATGGAAGCACGGCCTCTGTGATCTGCTCAGGTAAGAGAAAGGGAAGGGCTAACTGGTACTAAGGATGTTTCTCGAGTGAACTGTGCCTAAGAGCAGAAAGTGTGGAAAAACTGCCTTAAAAATAAGGTATTTTATGGTGAAATATTGTTCTTTTCATTGTTTATTCATTTTTCAGGTCAGCACAAGAAGTGTTAAGAAAAATAATATTTTAAAAATAAGCAATATTATTTAAGTATAATCATAGAGAACAATGTGTAAGCAGTTAAGTGTATACCTTGGTCATGTAGCCCAATCCAGATTAACAAAGAGAACATTAGTAGCTCCTAGGAAGTCACCTTCCCTTCCTACTAATCATTCTGCCCTCCCTTCTCTCCAAAGAAGAGATCCTCAAAGAACTAGAAAAGGGAGAACAAACTAAGCCCAAAATTACTAGAAGGAAGTAACAAGGATCAGAGCAGATATAAGTGAAATAGAGACTAAAAAGACAATTGAAAATGTCAATGAAACTAAGAGCTGTTTTTTTAAAATTTTCACCCAAGGATATATTTTTAGAGAGAGGAAGGGAGAGGAGAGGAGAGGAGAGAGAGAGAGAGAGAGAGAGAGAGAGAGAGAGGAAGAGGAGGGGGGTAAGAGACAAACACCAATGGGTTGTCTTCTATATGTACGTGCCCTGACCAGGTATCAAACCCAAAACCTAGATATGTGCCCTGTCTGGAAATCGAACCTGCAACCTTTAGGTGTACAGGATGACATACCAACCAACTGAGCCACTCGCCAAGGGCAAGAGTTGGTTTTTTAAACAAGATAAACAAAATAGAAACAAGCATGTCAAACTCAGGGCCAGTGGGCTGCATGTTTGACATGCTTGAGTTAGACTAAGAAAAAAGTCTCAAATAAAATAAAAAATGAAAGAAGATGAGGCTGGGACGGCCCCTGAGAGGCTGCGACGGCCCCTGTGAGGTTGTGACAGCCCCTGTGAGGCTGAGACGGCTCCTGCGAGGCTGAGACGGCCCCTGCGAGGCTGCGCTGGCCCCTGGGAAGCCGAGAAAAATACCACATGATCTCACTCATTTATGGATAATAAA
>NW_005355750.1:274115-277480 GCF_000412655.1 Myotis brandtii | reverse complement strand
AATGTCAAGGGGGGGAAAAAGGAGACATACGTAATACTCTTTGTAATACTTTAAGAAATAAAACAAAATTAAATTAAAAAATAAAAAATAAATAAATAAAAATGAAATAAGAGACATTGCAACTGATACAACAGAAATACAAAAGATTATAGGAGGCCATTATGAATAATAATATGCCAGCAAATTGGATAACATAGAAGGAATGGATAAATTGCTAGAAACACACAACCTACCAACACTGAACCATGAAGAAATAGAAAATCTGAACCGACCAATAACAAGTAGGGAGATTAAATTAATTCTCAAAAACCTTCCAACATAGAAAAGTCCAAGATAAATTGTTTCACCTGTGAATTATACCAGACACTTAAAGAAAAATTAACACCAGTCCTTTTCAGTCCCTTTCAAAAAAATAGAAGAGGAGGAAACACTTGCAAATTTATCTTATGAGGCCAGCATTACCCTGATAGTAAAGCCAGATAATAACACTAAAGGAAAACTATAGATCCATATCCTTGATGAATAAAGAGGCAAAAATTCTCAATGAATATTAGCAAATTGAATTCAACAACACATTCAAAAGATCATACACCATAACCATGTGGGGTTTATCCCTGGGATGCAAGGATGGTCCAACATATGCAAATCAATAAAGATGGTGCACCAAATACTGGAATAAAAGATAAAAATCATATGATCATCTCTATGAATGCATAAAAAGCATTTGATAAAATAAAACATATTTTCATTACAGACTAATAAATTGGGTCTAGAAGGAACAAAATAAAAACCCATACAACAAAACCTCAGTTCTCGAACTTAATTCGAGAAGTGATTTGTCAGAAAACTGTATCATTTTTTCCTCATTAGAAATAATGTAAATTGAATGAATCCATTCTAGACCCCTAGATGATTTCCTGCTTTAACCTTTCTTATATACAGTACATGTCTAATGCAGCATCTTTGCTTGTTCATATAACTCTGCCTCTGAAATGGCTGTCACTGGCTAACTGCTTTTTGTTTATCCAAATCAACAACACTTTTTCTGCTAGTACCTCTTCAATTGCCTCTAATTATTGTTTCTTTCACACCCTTAGCAACATTAGCACTCTTGATGGCTTCTTTATGTTTTAGAATTGTGCTAATTATTAATTTTGTCAACAACAAAAACATTCTCTCCTTTGTTTGTTGCCTGAGAAAAGCTTTTGTCACGCTGAGGTATCAGCAAGAAAAGGTTGTCAGGTTGAAAATCAGTTTGGTTCAACAACCGAGACATTTTTTCTGTGAACAACTTGGTCGAGAACTGAATTGTTTGAGATAGCAGACAGTTGAGAAACTAGATTTGTATATTACAATGCACAGCTATCATTATATTCAAGTGTGAACAGTTGAAAGATTTTCCTATAAGATCAGAAAAACTACAAGGCTGCCTACTCTCACCACTCTTATTCAGCATAGTACTGGAAGTCCTAGCTAGAGCAATCAGCCAAGATAATGAAATAAAAGACATCCAAATTGGAAATAAAGTAAAATTGTCATTATTTTAGATGATATGATTTATACTAATAGAAGGGTAATATGCTAATTAGACCGGATAGACCGGATGTCTTCTGGACATCATTCCAGACAAAGCCACAGTGGCTGCGAGGGCTGAGGAGGGCCAGCAGCTGCGGCGGCTGGCAGTGGCAGCAGCAGTGGGGTGATGGGGGTGGCACCTTCCCCTGATCAGCCTGGTCACCTCCCGCATCCTCTGAGGGCTCCTGGACTGTGAGAGGGGGCAGGCCGGGCTGAGGGACACCCCCCCCCACAGTGCACAAATTTTCGTGCATCAGGCCTCTAGTCTTATATATTGGAAATCCTAAAGACTCTACCAAAAAAAAAACACAGAAGTATTCAATAAATTCAGCTCAGCTGTAAGATATACAATCAACATACAGAAATCAGTTGTATTTCTACACACTAAAAACATAACAGCCCAAGTACCCATGAGTAGATGAGCAGATAAAAAAGATGTGGTACATTTGCACAATGAAATACTATGCAGCTATAAAAAAAGAAGGATCTCTTACCCTTTGAGATAGCATGGAGGGACCTGGAGAGTATTATGTTAAGTGAAATAAGTCAGCCAAAGAAAGACAAGTACCACATGGTCTCACTCATATGTGACATTTAATGAACAAAATAAAGTGATGAACAAAATAGATCCAGAGACATGGAAGCATGGAACAGACTGACAAATCTCAAAGGGAAGGAGGAGGGGGGTAGGAAGAGATTGACCAAAGAACTTATATGCATATATGCATAACCCATGGACATAGACAATAATGGGGTGCAGACTCTCATCTTACACCATACACAAAAATCAACTGAAAATGGATTAAAGACTTGAATGTAAGACCTAAACAATGGAAGACCTATAATAAAGATAGGGAGTAAAGTCGTTGACATCAGTCTTTGCAATTATTTTTCTGGATTTGACATCAAAAGCAATGAAAACAAAAGCAAAAATAAACACATGGGACTACATAAAAGGAAAATGCTTCTGTACAGCAAGGAAACCACCACCAATTAAAAAGACAACCTATGGAATGGGAGATGATTTATAAGTTGCCAATAAGCAAAAGAAAAGATACTCAATAAAATTAGTTATTAAGAAAATTTAAGTTAAAGTGTAAAGAGATATGACTTCACAAACTAGAATTGCTAAAGTTAGAGAGACAATTCTAAGTTTTGACAAGGATGCGGATTAACTAGAGATCTCATATATTGCTGGTAGTAATGTAAAAGAAAACAACCTCTTGGAAAATCAGTTTTTTTAAAGATTAAGATACACTTACTAGGTTATCCAAAAATTCTACTACTTGATATTTACCAAAGAGAAATGAAAACTCACGTCCACACAAAAAATCTAGGCAAGCAAGTTTATAGCATTTTTATTCACTAGAGCGAAAAATTATAAAATAAACAAATGTTCATTAACAGAATAATAATTAAACTATAGAATATTTATAGAATGGAAGATTTTTTAGCAATAGAAAGAATAAATGACTGGTAAATGCAACTGCACAAAACATTGAAGGAAGCGCCATACAAAAAAGGAGTGCATATTGTATGATTTTATTAAACTCTAGAAAACATAAAACTAATTTATTGTGATAGAAGCTGTTAGTGTTTGTCTGGGCCTGGGTTTGTGGAGTCTTTTATTGGCTGCAAAAAAGGCACATGGGAACTTTTTAGGGCCATGAATCTATTTTGTATTTTTTTTTCTCTTTCAGTTTTATTTTTTTATTATTTTTTAAATTAAATCTTTATTGTTCAGATTATTACATTTGTTCCTCTTTTTTCCCCCCATAACTCCCCTCCCC
>NW_005355750.1:262072-273990 GCF_000412655.1 Myotis brandtii | reverse complement strand
GTATGCTTTTCTCTTTCCTTCTAGTTGTAGAATTTCCACTCAGCCAGCCTTCCTGTGGTTCTGGATGATGTCCATTCTGTCTTTTAGTTGTATTTTTGAAGTGGTTGTGCGAGGCAGCAATCTCTGGTGTTTACCTATGCCGCCATCTTGGTTTCCCCTATTTTGTATTTTAATTGTGGTGATGGTTATTACAGATAAGGATGCTGTGAACATGAATGTACATGCTTTTTTGAAGACAAAAATTTTCATTTGTTGTTAGTAAATATTTAGTAACATGGTAAGTGTAAGTGTTCTGGTTCCTATTGCTGCAAAATAACAATTTTCCCTAAACGTTAGCAGTTTAAAACTCTTTTTTATTTTGCTCATGATTTCCTGACCAAGGAATTAAGGAAGGGCTTAGTGTGGCAGTTCTCTCATGAGGTTTCAGGGGCTGATGTCATCTGAAGACTCAGTTGGGCTGAGAATCCAGGATGGCTCAAGAACATTGCTGGCAGCTGGGTCAGCTGGTTAGTGGACCAGAGCACCTGCATATCCTGTATAATAAAAGCATAGTGGGCAAATTGTCCCCTCGACCTGGAGTTGTCTGGGAGTTCAACCAAGGGGTGGGGTTGGCCAGGGGAAGGGAGGGAGGCCCTGACCGGCAGCCAGCAGCCACTAGGTACCCCACCAGTGCACAAGTTTTGTTCACAGGGCCTCTAGTGATAGTATCTGCAGCATGTAATCTCAACATGTAAACTCTCTCTAAAGCAAATTTCCTAAGCTAATTTTGGGGAGGCTGCATGACATTTTTGACCAGGTGTTGAAAGACAAGTGGTTACTTTCACTGCATACTATTACTTACATGCAATTCAAGAAGGTCAACCCAGATTCCAGGTGTTGAACATTTAATAGAATATACATATGTTGAACACCTGAAATTTATACAATGTTATTACCAATGTTACCCTAATAAACAATGAAAAACAGGAAATTTTGGCATTGTCAGAAGCAGAACTCTCCACAAACAGGGTGAGTTTGTAATATTATGGTAATATTACTTTACAGCTTTCATCTCAGACCCCATTCACTGGGTTATTGTTTAGTTTAAATCAGTTTCCTGCTCCTCGACCCCACTAACCCTCTGACCACTGCTGTTTCTGTAGGAAACCAGACCCAGGTGCTGCCCCAGTGTGACTCCATGTCTGCACCAGCAGGCTCTGCAGCCTCAGAGGAGAGCCCTGCCAGCTGCTCAGGTGAGGGCTCCACCAAGACCAGAACACCCTCCTCTTTCCCTGTGTAAATACCCCATTGGCCTGACTCTCTCTCCTCAGACAGGGGACAGCTCCGCCTGGTGGACGGGGGCGGTCCCTGTGCCGGCAGAGTGGAGATCCTTCACCAGGGCTCCTGGGGCACCATCTGTGATGACAGCTGGGACCTGAACGATGCCCAGGTGGTGTGCAGACAGCTGGGCTGTGGAGAGGCCCTCAACGCCACGGTCTCTGCTCACTTCGGGGAAGGATCAGGCCAGATCTGGCTGGATGACGTGAGCTGCACAGGAAAGGAGTCCCACGTGTGGAAGTGCCCTTCCCGGGGCTGGGGACAGCACGACTGCTGGCACAAGGAGGACGCGGGGGTCATCTGCTCAGGTCTCACTGCACATTGTCCATAGGCTGGGGGGAGAGGGGAGGGTCTCGAGGATCGGAGTCTGAGCCCTGAGACGTGTTGCTGAAAGGGCCCCAGAGTCTGTCTTACTGGCAGGTATGGAGATTGGTGCTTTCATTTCCTCCTGCACCAGCTGAGGCTCTGGTCCTTCCTTCTCAGCAATATCCCTGACAAAGCCATTTCTTTTCTTTTCTTTTTAAAAAAAATATATTTTATTGATTTTTTTACAGAGAGGAAGGGAGAGGGATAGAGAGTTAGAAACATCGATGAGAGAGAAACATTGATCAGCTGCCTCCTGCACACCCACTACTGGGGATGTGCCCACAACCAAGGTACATGCCCTTGACTGGAATCGAACCTGGGACCCTTGATTCCGCAGGCCGACGCTCTATCCACTGAGCCAAACCAGTTAGGGCCAAAGCCATTTCTTACAGAGTTTCCATTAAAAGCGGGGCTCACTCTTCAGTTGCCTATGGTAGTAAAATCTTGAGATCCTACTGATATTGTAATGAATTACCATATACTTAGTGTTTTAAAACCACCCCAATTTATTACCTTATAGTTCTGTGTGTTTGAAGTCCGACCGGAGTCTCACTGGGCTGACACTGAGGTGTCAACAGGACTGCATTCTTTCCGGAGGCTCCAGAGAAGATTTCTTTTCCCTGCCTTTTCTAGTTTCTAAAGAAGGTGCACACTCCTTGATTCCTACTTCCCTTTCTTTTTCTTCAAACAAACAATGTTGCCTCCCTCTGACCATTCTTTCCTACTCACATTTCCCTCTGACCTGAAGCTGGGAAAGTTTATTTGTTTTTTAGGAGAGTGAGTCTACTGGTAAGGATGTGATTAGACTAGGCTCACCTGGTTAGTCCATGATATCCCAAATTAATCTCACCATTCAACGTCCTTATCTTAATAGTAACTATACAGTCCCTTTCACCATGTTAGGAAACATATTCACAGGTTCCAGAGGGGAGGATGTAGGAATTTGGGGTCTGTTATTCTGTCTACCGCCCACTCTCCACACTTCCTTTCACATACTCTGTCAGAGGTTTGTCAGGAAGCGGCATTCAGCTTGTCCTCCCTGCGGAAGGCCCAGGTTGGTGATCCTCTCTCCACTACATCATTGAAGTAGAGATAGGCAGACACAAATGGACAAAGTCAGGGAAAAGGGACACAGAGTTCTATCTTGCCACTTAGGGGCGTCTCCTCAGCAGTCAGCGACAAGTGTTCACAAGCTCTGGGAGAGAGCACTGAGTGGCATGCTCACTGTGCCCTGTTTCCCCTCTTCCACTTTCAGAGTTCCTGGCCCTCAGGATGGTGAGTGAGGACCAGGAGTGTGCTGGGTGGCTGGAAGTTTTCTACAACGGGACCTGGGGCAGTGTCTGCTACAGCCCCATGGAAGCCATGACCTTGTCCACGATCTGCAGACACCTTGGCTGTGGGGACAGTGGGACCCTGGACTCTTCTGTTGATTTTAGGGAAGGTTCTAGACCCCGGTGGGTAGATGGAATCCGGTGTCGGAAAACTGATACCTCTCTCTGGCAATGTCCTTCTGACCCTTGGAAATACAGTTCATGCCTTCCAAGAGATGAAGCTTATATCACGTGTGCAGGTGAATTACTGTCTGTTTCTATGTGTCCGTGCCACCCCTGTAAGATATAGTTAGTGAGACTTTATGTTTTCAAATCTAAGGGATGATTGTAAGATGAGTCTACAAAATAAAGTTGGATGAAGATGATTTAATGCATATGTTGTAATCTTGTTTCAAAGGAAAAAATAAGAAAATCCATGTTCACAGCAATTTAAGTGAAAAATATCAGGAAGATTGGAAAAAAAAACTTGTAGGGAGCACAAATAATATTCTGATAAACTTTCTAAGGAATTGCTAAAAAATTAGGAGTGGTTAAAAGATCTGCATAATACCTTGAAGTAGGTAAGGGACAGAGCAGTGAATCAATCTTGACGGCTTTGTCTCTTAAACTCATGGTATTTTACTCTGAAATGCATCTATACCACTTAGACTACTTTTCAAGTCAGTCTGTTGGTCTATAGTAATTGAGTGCCTGAAGGTACAAATTTATACTATAGGTAAGAGGACAGAGAAGAGAAAAAATATGTAGTCACTGCTCTCATAGAACTTACAATCCAGCGCTGAAAACTCTTATGAGGCAGAAATTTCAAGTGTCATGAAGCATGAGAAAGTGGTTGGAAATGTGTAATTTGGGCCAAAGATGAGATCATATTTAGATGGAGACTTATAGGAAGAGTAAGAATTTCTTTTAAAAAATATTTTTATTGATTTCAGAGAGGAAAGGAGAGGGAGATAGAGATAGAAACCTCAATGGCGAGAGAGAATATTGATGGGCTGCCTCCTGCACGCCCCCTACTGGAGATTGAGCCTGCAACCTGAGCATGTGCCCTTGACTGGAATCAAACCCAGGACCCTCCAGTCCTCAGGCCAATGCTCTATCCACTGAGCCAAACCAGCTAGGGCAAGAGTTTCCTAAAGGAAGAGAGTCAAAAGATCATTTTGGTTAGTGTAAATACTGAGTAGGGATAGGTCATGATATATTTGAGGTACCGAGAATATTCCATCCTGGGCAGAGCAGAAAGAGAGCAAAGGAGAGGAATACAGGATTAGCCTGGAATGGTGAGCAGAGCAAAGACCTCTGCTAGGGAGGACCCAATAAAACAATCCTGTTAAAGAGGAATTTGTATTACTTCTTGGCTGCCACAACATGGAGACCTGCTGGGAGGTTAGTGACCTCAGGTCCCCATATCTCACACTGAAAAATAGATAAGTTTAGAATCTGCTGTATAATTTCCCTTTAAAAAGTAGAAGTGGAACATTGAATACAAATTACTTCTGTGGTTCTGGACTTATTTGTTTTTAATATTCACTATTTATTACCACAATTCATGAATATTAATTTGTATTTCTTTTATTATCTTACTGATCAGCAAGAACTTAAGTGAGTTATATTTCACTGGATTTTATTCATTGATCCAGTCATTCAACAAATGTTGATCAAGCTCCTATACCTACTATTTATAGAAGATCATCAATGTATACTCATTGAATGAATGCATATAATGTGCCAGACACTGTCTTAATAGCAGAAACACAGAGGTGAATAAGATATGCAAGGTTCTTCCTCTAGGGGAGCTTTCATTTAGGTGTATGTGGTTTGTGTGTGTGTGTGTGTGTGTGTGTGTGTGTGTGTGTATGTGTGTGTCTGTGTCTGTATTTGTTGTGGTATGTGGAGAGTGATAAACAAGTAAGTAGATAAAGTAATTTTGGCTGGTGATAGAAGCTAGGATCCAGTGAATGTCTCAGTAACTCAGCCTATTAGATTAAAAAAAGGCCTGTGTTTTCCCTTGTCATTGGACTGAACCAAGGACCTTAAATAATCTTGTTGTGGGGCAAGACCATGTCCAGCTGTTCCTGATCCAGTGCTTTCCCATTGTCTACTTTGCAGGAAGAAGATCCAAGAGCTGTCCCTCTACTGCCCCCTGCACAGGTACATCAGCCCCTCCCACCTTCCCTGTTGGCTCCCAGAACCTCCTTCCTTTCCACCAGAGGCAGTGACAGGAGGTGGTGCTGCCTTTTCAGACAAAGACAAGGTCCGACTCAGGGATGGAGACACCAAGTGCTCAGGGCGAGTGGAGGTTTGGCACAATGGCTCCTGGGGCACAGTGTGTGATGACTCCTGGAGCCTGGCAGAGGCTGAGGTGGTGTGTCAGCAGCTGGGCTGTGGCTCTGCCCTGGAAGCCCTGCAGGAGGCAACATTTGGTCCAGGACATGGGCCCATCTGGCTGGATGAGGTGCAGTGCAGGGGCAGGGAGTCCTCCCTGTGGGCCTGTGCTGCGAAGCCCTGGGGGCAGAGCAACTGCAAGCATGAAGAGGATGCTGGCGTGAGGTGCTCTGGTGAGTGGAGGAGCGTGGGTCCGGCTCTGGTTGAGCTGGGGTAGGGGTGGGACAATGGGCTGGGCTGGAATAAGATGGGGAGTTTGTATTTAGAAAGTATCTAGGTTCTGCAGTCCTAGATCTAGGAGACGGGTGCTAGGAGGACTCAGTATTGATATCAATAACTGAGGGGTGATTTCAGGGCTCAGGTGGGAAAAATGGGTTAACTCGTGTTCTGGCCAATTTCTGCACTCCAAACTCCTGTTTGTCTCTCTAGGTGAAAGAACAACATTGCCCACCACTACAGCAGGTACAGTGTCACCATCCATTCATGGGGGAGAATGTTCAAATTCCTGGGACATGTCCTGAGGAATCTCTGACAGAATTAGCCAACTCAGGAAAGGAAATCCTGAGGAACAACTGGATGGTAGGGAAGTATCAAGGTATTTTCATTGGAGAAACTTCCCCCCTTTTTTTGTTCACCGTGCCAGAAGTTTCTCATGCCCTCAGGCCATCGGAGGCTGGCTCTTATGTTGAGAATGTAAGGACTTTTTTTCACCTGCTCATGAGTATTGCTCCTCAGCAGCTATGCTAGGTTGTTTGATGCTCTGATCTGGTGAAGCCCAAGAGAAGGGGTTGAAGCTGTGCCCTGGCCTTTAGAGGTTGTTGTAGCCCCGGAGATCCCTGATGATCCCCAGCATTCCTTTGGACCACAGTGGAGGGGGAGTTGAATTTATCTTAGGACATGGCCTGGGGGAGTGCCCACCAGGGTCACAGTCAATCCCATTATGTTGAAAGCTGAGACTTCACTGTTCTGAGCTCTCTGGAAATGCTGTCATAAGTGAGTTTCCCTGCACATATGTCCTTCTTGATATTCTCTTGGCTTTGTTCTTTCTAGGGACCAGATCTGGCCCAAGTCCTGTACCTGGCATCTTCTCCCTGCCTGGGACCCTTTGCCTCATCTTAGGGGCCCTTCTCTTCCTGGTCCTCATCATCCTGGCGATTCAGCTGTACAGAGGGAGAGTGGAGCACAGAGGTGGGTAATATGGAAAATGTATGGAGGCAGGAAATGGGGCCAGGTGTGACAAGGGGAAAATTGGGCAAGGTATCTGTTCTTACCCCATTGGTTTGCAAAATCCATGTGCCCCATGTTAGCCTCTAAGGGCAGAATATATAGAAGTTCTTAAGAATGGGATGTGGCCTGGCTGCTGTGGCTCAGTGGTTGACTGTTGATCTATGAACTAGGAGGTCACAGTTCGATTCCCAGTTGGGGCACATGCCCAGGTTGCGGGCTCGATCCCCAGTAGCAGGTGTGCAGGAGGAGGCTGATCAATGATTCTCTCTCATCATTTATGTTTCTATCTCTCTCTCCCTCTCCCTTTCTCACTGAAATAAATAAATAAATAAATAAATAAATAAATAAATATATATTAAAAAAAGAATAGGGTGTGAGCACTCATAATCGTGGCTTTTTATGTGAGACACAAAGGGTAAAAGCTGAGCTTTGGATACAGGGTCAGACAAAGGTAAAAGGTGCAGACCTGGTGCATGGGTATAAGACTATATAGGGCAGCCGTTCTCAACCTGTGGGTCGCAACCCCTTTGGCGGTTGAACGACCCTTTCACAGGGGTTGCCGAAGACCCTGCATATCAGATATTTACATTATGATTCATAACAGTAGCAACATTACAGTTATGAAGTAGCAACGAAAATAATTTTATGGTTGGGTCACAACATGAGGAACTGTATTTAAAGGGCCAGAAGGTTGAGAACCACTGATATAGGGCTCCTGGAAGCTGTGAGGTTTTTTCCATGTGTGAGCATCGGGGATAATGAAGGTGTCTCAGGTGGCAATCTCTGATCTGCTGGTGGTTTTCTCAGCCTTGTCCAATTTAGAATATGCTCTTGATGAAGCCATGTATGAGGAAATTGATTATCGGGCATTGCCGAAGAAAGAAGCTCTACTGAGCAGCCCAGGTGAGTATCCCTGCCTTGCCCTCCTGGGACCTCTACTTTTCAGCCACCTGCTGGCTATGGTCCAGGTCTTCTCAGCATCTGCAGACCCCACATGTACCCCAGGCTCACAGAGGCAGGATGAGCCTCTCCAGAGCTCCTGGGAGCTCTACCCTTCCCTTGACTCCATAAGAGCCATGCTAGCCCCAGCATTTCTTCTCAGCCTTACTGTGGAGCCTATGGGTGTGGGAAGGGTTGTTTGCCCCAACCTGCACGGCTAGGGTTCAGGATCTGAAGGAGGGGCCGATGCACAAATGAAAATACTATATAAGAAGTATGAATTTAGAAGGCATGGGGGGCTGGGTGGAGACCTCTCTTTTGGAGAGACACACTGAAACCTGGCCTTATCCGCTTTTTAGATACACATCTTGCCCTCAGTAAAGCACGGCAAACAGGTAGCAGACAGACCATCTCTAAGGGCAATAATGATCAGTAAAGATCAGTAAGGTCCAGTAAACATTTACTTTGAGGCTATTAGGTCAGGAAATTGCTTTGAGCCACTACAATCTGAACAGAGCAATGATGCTTGACATTAGCCCTGCTAATCGACCAAGGTCCATCTGCCTTCCGAGTTCCTTGGCGCTCTCTCATGAGAGTATCGGTAGTGAATGGCTTCCCGCAGTTGTTTTTTTGTTTGTTTGTTTTTGTGATTTTTTTCCTCCACAGTAGGGTTTCTGTCAGATGACTCAGTGAAAAAAAAATGCTATATTACACCAGAGATGGTGAGAAAAGTGACTATAAATATGTTCTAGGTAGTTGAGGTAGATCTGTCTTGGCTGGATAGTGGGGGCAGAAGAATTTCCCTCAGAGATGAGAGCTAAGGGAAATAGTTTTTCTTTGACTAAGATTAGAGGGGTCGCTTCCTCTTCTCTGGTGGCTTTGAAATGCTTCATGTTGGGGCCAGGCTCTCGGTGTCCAGAACCAACCTCATTCAGCCACAGCAGGCACAAATTGTTTTTTAAAAAATAACATCTGGAAAGTATGATCTGATAAAATATTTTAGTAATGCTTTTTGGTATAAGAGTTCTTTGAAAATATGAAGTTTTAATCAAGGAATATTGAAATATTTGGATAACTTTCTGGTTTATTGGCCCATAAAAATGAAATATATGGCCTTAGAAAAGACCTGTTAAATCATGGGGCGAATGGTGCCTCTGATTAGCAACCACCAGAATCTCTGGGTCAGAAAGGATTCTAGGCATTACCTAAATCAGTGATGGCGAACCTTTTGAGCTCGGCGTGTCAGCATTTTGAAAAACCCTAACTTAACTCTGGTGCCGTGTCACATATAGAATTTTTTTGATATTTGCAACCATAGTAAAACAAAGATTTATATTTTTGAAATTTATTTTCTATATTTAAATGCCATTTAACAAAGAAAAATCAACCAAAAAAATGAGTTCGCGTGTCACCTCTGACACGCGTGTCATAGGTTCGCCATCACTGACCTAAATCAATCCATTTACTGTGGTTTCACCTGACCCCCTTGTCTGCCCTTAGAGCCCTCAGCTCAGAGGACTGATGCCTTTAGCGAGATTTACGATGATGCTGAAGAGGTACCAGTGCCCCAGGCTCCTTCTGCCTCCCAGATGAATGAGTGGGAAGTGTCCTTAGAGGAGAATGGAGTGAGAATTTTTCAGATAGGTGAGTGGGATTACTTGATCCCTATCATATTTTGTCTCTGGCCTGGAAAGGATGAATTTGGTCTCTTCAATGCCCATTCTTATTGTAGATTCAAAATTTGGATGACCTAATATGTTTGATAGCATTACTTAGACCAGTGGTCGACAAACTGCGGCTCGCGAGCCACATGAGGCTGTTTGGCCCCTTGAGTGTGGCTCTTCCACAAAATACCACGTGTGGGTGCGCATGTAACAGTGCGATTGAAACTTCGTGGCCCATGCTCAGAAGTCAGTATTTTGTGGAAGAGCCACACTCAAGGGGCCAAAGAGCCGCATGTGGCTCGCGAGCTGCAGTTTGCTGACCACTGAAGACCATATTCATTTCTTTAATGCTTTTAGATTCCTTGGGAGGGAGGAAGCACTCTGTAGTCTTTTTATCTGTGTTTTCATCACTTTATCCTCAATGCGACTGCATTAAGGCTTGCAGATTAATTGAACATATTTACCAAATCCAAAAATGGAACAACTGTTCTTTTAAAATTTTTGTGTTGTCTTATACATAAAAGGCAGTAAGGGATTTAAAAAAATATTGCAATATTGGAATTTGTGAGACATTTTGATAATTTAAGATGTGCTATGATCATATATGTTAGCCCTAACAAGGTCTATGATATATGGTGACCTTAAACATTAAAGCCACTGTGGTGGATTATAGACTCAGAATTTGTAGGCAGCCAAGGCCTAATCCTCTCTAGACATTTAATGGCCAAATGAAGATACTTATTCTCCAGAGAAGAGTGTCCATCTGAGGGTTCAAGTGATTCCATGGGGCAACTGTGAAGGAATTCTGTGATTGTTTTTGTTGGCATCTGGGAACATAAATCAAGGCCAGCAAGAGAAGACTTGGATTTTCAGTGAAGAACTGAGATTTCTCCAGATATGGTCTCCTTCTCCTTGTGAATGCAGAGCTGGAAATTGTGAAAGAAGCTTTCACATTTTGTCATGTAATTCTCACCATTCTTGGGTCATCTCCCTGTTCAGTGTGTAAGCCAGGGAAAAGGTCTTTAGAGAGTGCATGTCCTGGTCACAGATCTCCTGTGATCCAGGGTTTCCCAGATAAGCTGTGGCCCAGAGACCCACATGGACTGGATCCTGATAGGACAGCCCTGGTACACCTTTGCTGAAACTAATATTAAATAGTCGGAGCCTACTTGAGCATTAATAGGTCCCCAGAGATGCTTTCTTATTACCATTTACTAGACTTACTTCTACTTTGGGGCACTGTCCTGTGCCTCTATCACAGTTCTAATTAAACTTCTCTTTACTGTTGCAGGCTCCTCTCTGAACTTCCCTGAAGGGGCAGCTCATCCTAGGAAAGAAGATAGTCCCTGGCTGCTCCAGGGGGGAGAAGAGGATCCTGAGTATGACGACGCTGAACTAAGTGCTGTTGGAACATCTACAGTAGCTTTCCATGCTGTTGTGTTAAAAAAGAGATGAGGCCTCAGATAGTCTGTCTCTATTCCAGCAGGGTAGTACTGACCTATAATTATATTATATTATATGGAAATTGCTCAAAATTAACTATTCTGAATAGAGCACTTTTTGCTTTGTTGATAAATTAGCAAGTTTGATCTAATTGCTCTTAGAGGAGTGGTCCTCAATCAGTTTCCCTATGAAGATATTGGGAACTGACCTGTTTATTCATCTCCCCCACAAACTACTCATGGCATTAACTTTGCCCAGGCTCATGGGTGCTCAGGTCATTCTTGCTTAGACAAGGGACTCTAAAGTTGGTCCACACTCACACCCTCATTCCTAGCAAGATGAACTCATAAAAAAATCCTGAACATTCATGTATGCTCTTTGCTGAGATGTCACATCATCTGTTTTTCAACAATTTCCAGAAACCAGACTTGGGTGTGAATTTCAAAGTTGAGGGTGAGAGGCTGGCTAGTAAGAGAGAATGAGTAAAGCTTTCCTTACTCTGTCCAAACTTTTACGGAACAATTAAAAATGTAATTTTATATAACTGTTTCTTCTTTTTTCACCTCTAATTTCCTAAGCTGCTTTTCATTTATTACTCAAGCTCATACAGTCTCCTTACTTTTTCCTCATGTCTAGTTGGTTATGAAATCCTTTTAAATTCAGATTTTCCTCTCCATTCCTTTCTCATATTTATTTAGGACATTGCCATTTATTGTCTGTTTAATCATAAAGCCTTCTAATCAAATTATATCAACTCATCTCTTTTTATTGCAAGTTGATGGAGGAGAAATTGGCACTCACCCACAGACCTGCATCCAGTAGGCAAGAAAACAAGGAAGAGGAGACCTAGTCAGAGGAAACCCAGAAGGAATACAGACAGAAAAAACAAGAACTTTTGGCTACATGAGTTTTGCAGATTGGATGAAGGGATCTGACATGATTAAACTAATAGAAAAATAATTTCAGACCAGTGGGCTTCTCTGAAAATATATTGCTTTAAGGTTGCTTTGATCTGGTGACTATTTAAAATACACATGTGGCTTTGCTGTGATTCTTGAGTAAAGAGATATTCTGCAGCAGTGGCCAAATAAAGATTACATCTTCAAAACTCCACCACAATAAATGTGTGGAGAGGTTGATGAACTAATATAAGAACTAATGTAAGAAGTGAGCTGATCCCACCTAACTACTTAACTGGTGGTTATGGATGCCGTCTGGGGCCAGGGGGACGGGTGGGGGGGGAGGAGGG
>NW_005355750.1:260589-262057 GCF_000412655.1 Myotis brandtii | reverse complement strand
GGGCGTGTATTAACTATACTCATTCTTGTAATCTTCATAAATTGTAGTAGGTCATTGGGATTAGAAGGTAGCCAGGGCTTCTCCCAGTGTAATATACATGGCCATTGGTCATAGGAAAATGATAAAAACAATGAAAAGTAAAGTATACCCACCAAAATTATGAGATTTTACTTCTGATGCATGGTGTCAATGAAGCCACAATAGAGAGATGGCTGCTATAATTTTTGGTGATAAAAATTAGGAAAATTTAAGGAAGAGAGAGTTAGGACAAGCTTCACCACCCAGATTTGGGAGGGTTCCAGGGTTTATGGATTGGGTGCTCAAAAAGCAGCCAGGAGTTGGTGAACAGATTTTCAGAGTGTTTAGACTTAGGGAGAAAAGTAGCAATCATTTCAAATGATCTATGTTGCTTATGAATGAGCCTTTTGTGAGGGGGTGATAATGGAAGATATACCATTCCAGGGTATGCAACAAAAACCAGAAAACTTCTCTGCTTAGTAGTAACTATGACAAAGCAGCAGAATATCTTGATAAATAAAGACCAAGAAGATTTATTGTTAACAGACTTTCACTACAAAAAATGGTAAAGGAAATTCTTTAGGCTGGAGGTAAATGATAGAGATGGATACAGTTCTATAGGAAGTAATAATTAGAAAACATATAAGAAACTATGAAAGGTCATATTTTCCTCTTAATTTCTACAAAAAATATATGACTATTTGAGGCAAAAATCATAAAGATGTAGTATAGTCATCAAAATCCATGTGAGATATAATACATATGACAGCAATAGCACCAAGGATGGAAGTAAGTAGAACCACATTGTTGCGAAGTTCTTACATTTTACTTGATATAGTACAATATTACATAATACATAAGGAGACTATGATAAGATAATGGTGCATATTCTAATGCCTAGAGAAACCACTAAATATTGATGTAAAGATATATAGCTAAAAAGCCAGTAGAGAAATTAAAACAGAATATAAAATATATTAAATTAACTTAAAAGAAGGTAGAAAGAGATGAACAAAAGAGATATAGCACAAATAGAAAATAGAGAGCAAAATGGTAGTGCTAAATCCAACCATATTATAATTATACCAGAGGCCTGGTGCACGGAAAGGGGGGGGGGGGGGGGGGGGGGGGTCGTTGGCCTGTGGGGATCAGGCCGAAAACGGCTCTCCAATATCCCCTGAGGGGTCCGGATTATAAGAGGGAAGTTCTTGGGTGACGCACCCTGGAATTGGGCTACCTCCTCTCTAGTTCCAGGTGCATCACCCAAGAACTGAGAACCACAGCTTCCAAGTCACTGCAGCTTGGCAGCTCCTGCATTGAGCATCTGCCCCCTGGTGGTCAGTGTGCCTCATAGCTATCGGTTGGATGGTCAAATGGTCAGATGGTCACTTAGGCTTTTATATATATACTAGAGGCGCGGTGCACAAAAATTTGTGCACTTAGGGGGGAC
>NW_005355750.1:237651-258449 GCF_000412655.1 Myotis brandtii | reverse complement strand
CATGTTTGCTTCAAGCTGCCTGGCTGCCGGCCGCCATCTTGGCTGGCAGTTAATTTGCATATCGCCCTGATTAGCCAATGGGAAGGGTAGCAGAGGTATGGCTAATTACCATGTTTCTCTTTTATTAGATAGGATATTAAATGTAAATGAACCATATTGTCTATTTAAAAGGCATAGGTTGACTACTACACATCTATTAGAGCAGCTAAAATAAATAACGGTGATTATATCAAATGCTAATGAAGATGAAGAGAAACTGGTTCTCTCATACATTGCTGGTGGAATATAGCCAATCTCAAAAGCAGTTTGGCAATTTCTTCAAACTAAACATGCACTTGCCATATGATGCAGCCATTACATTTTTGGGCATTTATCCAAGAGAAATAAAACCTTATGTTCACACAAAACCTGCACACAAATGTTCTTAGCAGTTTTATTTGTAATAACAAAATACTGGGATACAGTCCAAATGTCTTCAATGGGTCAATGGTTGAACAAACTCTGATGCATCCATACAATGGAATACTTTTCAGCAATATAAAGAAATGGCCTACTGATACATATAACAACATGAGTGGGCTTCAAGAATATTATGCTTAGTGAAAAAAGTCAATTGTAAAAGATTACATCCAAAGGTTATATGATTCCATTTATATAACATTATCAAGATGACAAAACTATAGACATGGAGAACAGATTAGCAGTTGCCAGGTGATAGGGAGAGGGGTGAGGTAGGGTGGGAAGTAAGTGTGAACACAAAGAGGTAGCATAAAGCAGTTCTTTTGTGGTGACTGACTAGTTCTATAACTTAATTTTAGTCACTTTAGGCTTTTCTTGTATCCTGTACAATTTTTTTTATTGTTTAAAGTTTTACATATGTCTCCTTTTCCCCCAATTGACACCCCCTCCCAGCCATTCCCACCCCGGGCAAGCCCCCACCACCCCAGTGTCTGTGTCTTTCCCTCTCTCTTCCACTCTCTCTAAAAATCAATGGAAAAATATCTTCGGGTGAGGATTAAAAATAAATAAACCAACTTCTGATTGTACTGCATATGGTTATGCTGGGAAAAACAAAGTTCTAGAGTTGCAGAAGTTTTTTTAGAAATCTGATAGTGTGCTCATCTACCGAAAACAAGGCCTGCCTGACCAAATGCTTTATGGAACCACTGTGGCACTGAATGTGGGAGAGTCCGTCTACTGCCTGATCACCTTCTCCATGGCTTCGCATTCCAGAAACAAGTGAGTTAGGCTGTAAAGGACTGGTTTGCTTTTTGGCATAAATCCTTTGAAATGTAATTGTTTCTGTAAATTAAAAAAAAACTTGAATGGTCTACTTAATTAACATTTTGCAAGAAAAAATAGGAATATAATAAGACGATATTTTGGTTTGTTTTGTGAAATGTACATGGCCTGTCAGAGCTTATTCAATAGTGAAAACTATTGTTCAAAGAAATGCTGCTGCTCATTTGGGTTCTTGCTTTCCCTGGAGGTTCTGGATGAAGGCTGTAAACAGGCACATTTGCAGCTGCTGTGCTGAGGTCCTTTGGGACTTACGGTGGCGTTTTTGAGTATGGGGTGCAGAAGCCATTCTGGATGTGGATGTGTCTGAGGAATGAAGACAAAAGCCAAGGAAATGCAGTTTGAGTTGGTAGTCACATTGGGGATTTTTCCATCTTGCAGTAAAATGTTAGTAGAAATTATTTGCAGCACGCCTCTATTTATTGAACAGTTTGTTTCAAAGGATTATTTGCCGTTATCTCAGGTCTTTACTGAAATTTTATGTGTAATTGTTATGCATTTATTCCACCATGTGAACTGAACACCTGGGTAGTGTTGCATTTTACACCGATGTCTGTTTCATTGATGCCACTGTGACACAAAGACTCCTTTACCTTTTAATAATGTTATGGTTTTGAAGTTATGATTCATTTAGATTGTGGGATAAATACATGCATGAAAAATCTCAAAAAGAAATAAAAGGACCCAACGGCAGTGATCAACAAATTCGGTAGCTTGTCTTACTTCTTCTTGCAAATTTCCCCAGAATAAGGACCATATAAGCATCCAATAAGAATAAGCTGCCAGAACTTAATGTATAATGTATACAGCAAGTGAACCAGAGAGGCACAAAAAGTGGCTGTGGTGGATGCCATGGTCTGAACCTCTCTCTGACTAAAACACCCATTTTCCAGCAGCTGCGAATGTTGGTGGCTGTGCTCTCTTAAGGGATAGTCCCCATCCAATGACTTCTTAGTACATGGGTACCCGGGCCCAGCCCATTTGCCTCCACTTGGGACAACTAGAAAGGACTGCTTTTCCAGCTCAATTTATCCCTCTGTCCAATCTCCTTTTTTTTAGTCCCTGATGAGAGTATTTATCAATAAGCTTGCTGTTCTCAAATCTTCACCTCAGAGCCTATTTCCTGGAAGACTAAACTTGTAACAACTGTGTGAGAAATAGCCAACCACTCTATTTAAAATGTTAGTCCTTGGTCCTTATTTTGGTATGACATATGAAGCCCTGGAGGGCTCAGCTCAGGGTTTACTACTCTGTGCATTTCGATGACTCTAATGAATGATATTGATACCCTGACGTGTGGGTCACTGTTGATCACAGACACCTAGTACCAGTTCTATTGGGAATAAAATAAAATAAAATAAAAAGCATGAAACACAGTTTGTTTGATTATACAACTCATTATGCTTTCCAGGAAGTGTTCATAGAAACTGGCAAATACCTGGAGGTGTGATTTCTCTCTTTTGTACTTTCTATCACAATGTGCACGTCTCTGCACTGGCTGCCTGGGGAAATTCTGTTTGGTCTGGGGAATGGCAGAATCTGGCTGGTCGAGGTGCTGTACAGGGGCAGGGAGTCTTCCCCACAGGCCAGCACTTGTAGACAACAGGGTGAAGAGGATACTGGAGTGAGGTGCCCTGTTGAATGGAGAGGTATGGGCTTTGGATTAATAATCTGTAAAGAAGAATTAGTTTTGACAGCTTTGAAGATGAGGTATGTACTAAGTTGAAGAGTGTCCCTACAAAATTCATGTCCATCCAAAACTTCAAAATGTGACCTTATTTCCAAATGCAATCAAGTTAAGATGAGATCTTGCTGGGGTAGATGCAATCAAGTTAAGATGAGATCTTGCTGGATTAGAGTGGTCCCTCATCCAATATCTACTGTTCTTATAAGAAGAGAGACATTTAGACACAGACACAGAGAGAAGAACACCATGTGAGAATGAGAGACACCCAAGGAGAATGACATGTGATGATGGAGGCAGAGATTAGAGTCATACCTTTATAAGCTAAGATACACCAGGGATTGCCAACAAGCACAGGAAACTAGGAAGAGGCAAGGGAGGACTTTTCCCTGAAGCCTCCAGAGAGAGCATGGCCCTGTTGACACCTTGGTTTTGGACTTCGAGCCTCCAGAACTGTGAGATAACAAATTTCTGTCTTGAGTCACTCAGTTTGTGGCAATTTGTTGTGGCAGCCATGGGAAACAAGGTAAGAATGTAAAAATGTTCTTTCCAAAAGTACTTCCATGACCTGTAAGTGTTCTTACACTAGGTGAGTCTATGGCCTGAACTGATGGATTTCTCCAGGCACTTTGGATGAGGGGGGCTCAAGGCACCCCAAGAATGAATACAAGGTGAATGTGTCTATTTTCTGGTAATGGTTGCTGTCCAGACAATAGGGAAAGTTTGCCTTACATTTTAAGTAGATACAGTGTTCTCTTCATTCTGCTCCATGTGACAGGAGAGATAGTCTAAGATTCTCTCTGGTGCACACATTTCACACAGGACTTGAATGTGCCTTGAGGGACCCTTGACTCTTCAGAAAAGGATAAGGAGTCCCTACTCAGGAGGGCTTTTCTTTCCTTGGGTTGAGTTGGGGCAGAAAAATTGGGGAACTAGATCACTTGCCATGCACATGGGTGTTGTTCCCTTTGGGGCTATTCTCATCCTGACCAGGAGTCCTCTGATGTGGATGAGCTCTATCTCTGAGAAGGGGGCTAGATATGATGCTTCTGAACCCCAAATCTGTGGCAGTTGTGAAACTTCCTGATATTCCTTAGAATTCTCTTATGTAGCTTTTCTGGGTAGCATAGGATGGGGCTGAGGTTTATAAAGGAGAGGGGCTGGGCCAGTCCCTGCTAGGCTCTCACAATCTCCCATTGTGCCTGAAGCTGTGACTTCACTATCCTGAGCATCCAACAGGTGACAGGAAGGGGCAGGATTCCCCCATGTCCTTTCCCATCCAGAGGATATGTTTTCTTTCGGGACCCATTTAGGCTCAGATGCTGGCACTAGGATTTTATTTGTGATAGCTATCTTCGGTTTCATCGTGGGGCCCTGCCTGCTTCTTTTTCTCATGTTCTTGGCAATCCAGCAGTGCAGTGAGAAAATAAAGTGTCAAGGTAGGTTCTAGAAAAGAGATGAGGATGAGGAGAGCTTGTGGGCAGTGGATGAGAAGGGGCCCATTGTGATGTGGGATGCTGAATCTGCATCTTGTCCTTATTACATTTCTGGAAAATGATACCGATACTTCTGTGGACTCTAAGTCTCAGTGACTTTGGATCAGGAGTGCCGACGAAACATGGTATCATATATGACAGCAGCGACTTCAGCACCAGGGGTGGGGGACACAGGACTGGGTCAAAAATTCTGGGTATATTCATGAAGGGATAGAGGCTCTGATGGGCTGAGAGAAGCTCCAGAGACTTCAAAGGTGGTTCTAGCTACAGGTGTTTCAAGATATGAGTTTCGGATTCAGAGCCTTTGTATCTATCTTGCCTTTGTGTAAATATCTATGTGAGGCTGCATGTGAAGACATCAATGATGACCAGGACATTGGAGAAGAGAAACAGTTGGAATCAGGTGGATGTCCTTCGCCCTCTCTCACATGTTCTTCTGACCACAAACCATCATCTGGGGTTATTTGCAACATCTGCAGGCAAAGCATCTACACACAGCATTCCTGTGTCCCACCTCAGAACCATAGCTCTCTGCAAATCTCAGCATCTCTCTCTGACCCCCAGGGGACATTGAATCTTCTCTCTAGAAAGAAAATATTTTAAGTCTGAGATTTTGTTCTGAAGGCTTATCTAATTTTCACATGTGAAAATTTCCCTTTTCATGTCTGTTCTTAAAATGTTTTTTAAAAAAACCTGTTAGATGATTCTGTGGCCAAGCTGCCACTGTGTGCCAAGGAGTATGAAGACAAAGCTGGTTTTGGACATGTTCCGGGCAAGGCAGGCCAATCTGCTCTTGGGAATAGGGGTGAGGGTAAGAAGGTCTTGTGTGAAGGAAACAATGAAGGAAATAGCTTTGGGAAATTGCAACCTCAGTCCTCTGAAAAGGAGGGTCTGGTTTTCTAAAGCCCATCCTCTGAGAACCAAAGGACCTTTCTCCAGTGTCTGCCTCATTACCTCAGAGAAGAAGAAATAGACTGAGTTCTCCATGTGTATAGTTGCTCTAATAGTTTCAGATATGTGTTCATGTAGAGATAATGTGACTGTATTTCTCAAACCAAGATATCTGGTTCGACAAAAACAAAACAAAACAAAACAAACAAACCACTGTAAAACTTCTAAAAAGAATTTTTTATTTTATTGTTTAATTACAATTAATATACAATATTAGTTTCAGGTGTACAACATAGGGATTAGACATTTATTTACCTTATGAAGGGATCACCCCAATAAGTCCAGTAACTATCTGACACCAAATGTAATTATTGACTATCCTAGAGGCCCAATGCACAAAATTCATGCACAGGGGGGTGTCCCTCAGCCTGGCCTGCTCCCTCTCACAATCCGGGACCCCTCGGGGGATGTCCGACTGCCAGATTAGGCCAATTGGGTCAGAAGAACATGTGTGAGAGAGCGAAGGACATCCACCTGATTCCAACTGTTTCTCTTCTCCAATGTCCTGGTCATCATTGATGTCCTCACATGCAGCCTCACATAGATATGTACATGAAGGCAAGATAGATACAATTGGGCCTAAACTGGCAGTGGGACATCTTTCTCGCAATCTGGGACCCCTCGCTCTTAACTGCCAACCTGCTTGCTCCTTACTGCCTGGCTCACTGCTCCTTAGCGCTGCTGCAGAGGTGGGAGAGGCTCCCGCCTCCGCCACTGCACTTGCCAGTCGTGAACCTGGCTTCTGGCTGAGTGGTGCTTCCACTGTGGGAGTGCACTGACCAACAGGGGGCAGCTTAGGCATTGAGCGTCTGCCCCCTGGTGGTCAGTGCACATCATAGTGACCAGTTATTCTGGTCGTTCCGCCTTAATGGTCACTGGGCTTTTATATATATAGATTCCCTATGTTGTACTTTACATCCCCATGACAGTTTTTATAACTGGCAATTTGTATATCTTAATTCTTTCCTCTAAAAATTGTAAACCTTTAGGGTGGGAGACAACTGAGAAATATAATTTTATGGAAATATTTTGGTATTTGGTGAATATTTTGTGTGTTATGGGAATAATTCTATAACATTTTGAAGCTGGTATATCTATCAATTGTTAGAATGTCTTTAATGAAACACTCTGGGATTCAGTACTTAAGAGATGATAGGGATTATATGGTTAAATATTACTCCATAAGTAAAATAATTGAAAGTAGATAATGTGACTTTCTCAAGGTCATTCAAAAAAGTCACTATTCGAGCCCTGGCCAGTTTGGCTCAGTGGATAGAGTGTCAGCCTGCAGACTGAAGGGTCCCAGGTTTGATTCTGGTCAAGGGCATGTACCTTGGTTGCAGGCTTCTCCCCTACCCGGGCCCTGGTCGGGGCGTGTGCAGGAGGCAACCAAGTGATGTGTTTTTCTCACATCAATGTTTCTCTCTGTCTTTCCCCCTCTCTTCCACTCTCTCTAAAAATCAATGGAAAAATATCCTTTGGGGAGGATTAAAAAAAAAAAAGGTCACTGTTTGATCCAGGATGACCCTTTCCTCATTCCTAGGGATAGGTCCACTCTACCTACATGATTTCTATCAGAGTAAGACATTATTATTAGCAGATAGAAGACAAGTAGTATGGAATGTAATTACAAAAATGAAGGGTTTTCTGTGCCTGAAATTCTTCCTGAAGTTTATTTACGTGAAGTGGATGAGATGGACATGCTCAGACACACCTTCATGAGAATGAGACCTGTGCAATCGCGATAGGTCACAACACTCAGACAGACCGGACCTCACACTTGGTTTATTGTTCTCCTGTCGCATCATAAACTCCTTGTTAGTTTTTGGACAAAAGGTTTTGCATTTTTATTTTACATCAGGCTCCACAAAGTGTGTAACCCAGAGAATAATCCCTCATAAACAAGTAAAAGGGAAATGAAATCTCTTGTATTCTTATTCTTATTTCCTGAAGATGAGTTTGAGTCCTTAATTGCCAATCCTTCCTGTAAAGACAATTTTTGAGTGGGTCCATGTTTCTTAAATTCTTCCTGAAGTTTATTTACGTGAAGTGGATGAGATGGACATGCTCAGACACACCTTCATGAGAATGAGACCTGTGCAATCGCGACAGGTCACAACACTCAGACAGACCGGACCTCACACTTGGTTTATTGTTCTCCTGTCGCATCATAAACTGCTTGTTAGTTTTTGGACAAAAGGCTCTGCATTTTTATTTTACATCAGGCTCCACAAATTGTGTAACCCAGAGAATAATCCCTCATAAACAAGTAGAAGGAAAATTAAATCTCTTGTATTCTTATTCTTATTTCCTGAAGATGAGTTTGAGTCCTTAATTGCCAATCCTTCCTGTAAAGACAATTTTTGAGTGGGTCCATGTTTCTTAATTACAAGCAGTTATCTTCCCAAGTCATTTTTGTTATTTGAAGGTACCTTTTGGGAGAATGAAAATAACTAGATTTTTGATAGGTACCTTCCTGCAGTTACAGCAACACATATATTTTGACGCTGAGACCTTATTTTCCCAATCACAACAACCACATGCTATCAAAAAAATTTTTTTTTGTTAACTTAAGGTGTGACAAAGTGAAAAATATAGTTAAAACAGCAAGACATTGATATTAGGCTATATTTTGACACTGTTAAGTTACTAATATATTAAAATTACTCTGCTAAGTATATTTTTTTCATGAGGACAGGTTTTGGGTGAAAGGTGATAATTACTCCAGATTTTCTTAAGACCCATGGCAGGACTAGTTGCATAATTTCAGGGCCCAATGCAAAACAAAATATGAATTGCTTTTTCAAAAATTATTAAGACTTTGAAGATGGCGACAGCAAGAGGTTCTGCACAACTGCATAGGCTGCATGTCCATGAAGCTGGCCCTTACCCACAGAATTTCAGAGCTGATGGCCCAATAAAACATCTGCTGCCATACCCTGTGTAAAGGTGGTGGGTTCCTTGGGAGGAGAAAAACTGTAGAAACTGAAGCAGCTATGTTCACTTAAGGACTTTCAGAAAAGGCTGGGGTTATCCTTGTGAACATCTGGGAAGTCAGGGTCTGGTCTCTAAGTGTCCTCATGGAATAGATGGTAATGGAATTGTACCTTCCCATCACCAAATTGCTGTGATTTAGCCCAATCTCATTGGGGTAAGTAGGATGTTCACAATTATTTCTTCCTCTAATTTCATGCCCCTGCTGCTTGTATAGACTGTAAAATAGCTATTCAGAGAGGTCTTTAGTCTCTATTATAGGCATTTCCTAGACAGTCACCTGAGGCCAACAGTTTGTATCTAAAATTATTTTCCTGATGTTTTATGTTGTGCAGAAACCTCAATCTGGAGCCCCAGGAATGCTGTTTTCATCTTGCCCATGATTCTGATGCCTCTAGAGGGCTCTGTTTATCTCTGAGTTATAACCAGGCCCTGAATTTGCTATTGCAGGTTGGTTTTTACATTTCTCAAGAAAAAAAGATATCGAAAAAGAGAAACTCCTAAAAGAAGAAGACAAGGTTGGAAATGAGAATGCTGAGCTTGGAGATGGTGGGATATCATGTGAACAAATATGCCTCTATTGAAACTTTGTTATATTTTTGTCCATACTAGAGGTTTAGAAAATATCATTGTCTATGTCTAGATAGGACAACACTGACTTATATTCCACTTTCAAATAAATTGTCCAATAATAAATACTTTGGTCCTTTAAGACCAGTTCTGTGTGATTGAGAAATCTTTGTGACTCTCTAGAAACTTTAACACAACTGCTTTTTCAGTTCACACCTTAGCCATTTTAACTCAAGTATATGTTTTCTTCACCTGGGTAAAAACCCTAGGTGAGTGATCTATGGTCAGACTGAGGGAGATGCTGAGTCTAGATCCAAAGTTGAGGTGTCTCTCCTTCCAAGATGACTTCACAGTAAAAATGCTTGACTATTCCAGAAAAGTTTCATCCTACTTACATCATCTTGTCTTACATAATTTGGGGCCCTTCTATAGACTCTGGAATTTGCTTTCGTGGCAGAGCTTTTTAAATAAAATATATCTTAATACGTTTAAGAGACATAATTGGAATAGGAAAGTAGAATAATTTTATGTCAAATTTGTAACTTGGGCTGTGAAGATTCTTAGTTCTCAACTTATTTCTAAGCCCAATTTTGTATTTTCATGGTTGAGCCAATGGGTGTAGCATATAATGTGTGCTGTATGGTTAATTAAGATGAAGATAATTTCTTATATTCTCAAGTACAGTGATCTTTTAAAAATATAAATCAATTCAAATTACCCCATAGTATGGTTAGATTTTAGTTGGGAAAATAATTTTCAGTTAATTCCTCTGGCTATAGAAAAAGATCAGAAACTATGTGTCTCTTGGTGGGTAAGAGGAATATTGGAAGCTGGGATCAGGGTCAGAGTTAGTAATAACTCTTTAGGAGTTGTGCAGTCTTGTTCCCTCAGCATGGCCATGATGAACGTGGATAGTCTTCTCAACACATCTCCTAGAAGGGACTGCTGCATACCACTGTGGAAAATAACTCTATGATAAGTAGTTATACTCTCTCTGTAAAATTATTCTCTATTCCACAATCTCTGAGTTGCTTGCTCATTTTGAAGAATTGAAGTAGCTTCCTAGATCCAAGCTAGGAGTACAGGAAAATCAAATGATAAACCCTTACATGCAAAAAGTGCCTACATTATCCCCAAATTCTATCCTAATGTGTGCCTATCAGTAGAAGAGAAAGGGAATGAGGTCCTGTATTTCTGAGCTGCTGTGTTAGGATAATAGGGTCACATATTATACAGAGTAGGGTCAGTCTTGCTAACCTTTTGAACTTCCTGGGAAAATTAATAGAGTTCACACATCTTCTGGGAACAAATATGCTATCTACATATAACATATCTAAGTTTAAAAGTCCTTTGAATAATAAGAAATGAAAGTGATTTGAATCAATAGATCTGTATACTTCTGATGGTTCTTTTTAAACCTAAAATATATTTTTATTGATTTTAGAGAGGACAGAAACATCAATGATGAGAGAGAATCATTGATTGGCTGCCTCCTGCATGCCCCACACTGGAGACTGAGCCTGCAACACAGACATGTGCCCTCACCGGGAATCAAACCTTGACCTCTTGATTCATAGGTCAATGCTCAATCTCTGAGCCTCACCGGCTGGACTCTAATGGCTCTTGAGTGTGTTTGGGCTATCATACTACTACTACTTCCTGAAAGTGTGTTTTTGTTGAGTCCTCTATCTGTTTTTTTTCTGTGCCTCCTATCTTCTTTCTGGCCCATTTCATCATGTAATGTGTGGACATTTTGCTGCTTCTTACTCCTCTAAAACATTGCTATCAAAAGCTTATTTTGTGTGGTCAACATTTATTACCGTTGGGCGAGGAGGGGATATAGCCTGGCACAAAAAGTAAATAGCAAATTTGACCTAATCTTAATATCCCACTGCTGTTCTCTCCTGCTCCTCTACTTGAGGGAATTTCTCTTTCCATTTTAACCCCAACTGTCTCCATTGCTTAGGACTCACTCTTCCCTCTCTCTATTGACCTTTATTAATGTCTCTCTCTCACAAGTTTTGAAGTGCTTCCCATAGATCTCTTGAAATGGACCTTCTTGTCTCAGGTAAGGAGAGAGGTAAGGAGAGAGTAAGCCAATAAAACATTCTTTCTCCAACTAAGACAAAGTAGAAGAATTTTGTCCACTTGGGACTGCATGCTTGATTCATGAGCAGGGAATCAGAGAAAAGGCTCATTATTCTAGCAGTCACTGCCTGGCCAGCTTTTGGTTCCCTGATTCTCATATTTGAGGTATCATTGTGCACAAGCTGACACCAGTAAACAAAATTTGCTCATTCTGCCTATTTGGAGTTTAGGCCAGCTTTGCGCTTTTGTCTAGCAGGGACTGCCTAAATTTGTGTATAAGAACATGACAGAGTTTTAGCATATAAACAGATTAGTTAGTAGGTTCCCACAGGAACCTTGTCCACATAGTAGATTTACTGTAAAGAATGTCCAATTATAATCTCTGGGCACTGGCAGACCTCCTATAATAAAATACACACATATAACATTAACTTTTACTACTATTACCCACAACCCAACACCCTTTCCTGAATGAAAAAGCATCTGCTATTTTTTTTTATATATAGCAAAATTTTCCTTCCTGTTACATACCACAGTGGTTACAATCATGAATGGGTCTAATTATGAACAGAAAAACATCCTGCATCTTTGGTAATATCTGATTAACAGTAATGCCAGAGGCCTTGCTGATTTCTACTTGGCATAAATTTGTGGTGTACTTTGTATATCTTAGATTGCTTTAAAAGATCTACAGTTGCCCAGCTGGCATTGGTCAGTGGTTGAGAATTGACCTATGAACCAGGAGGTCACAGTTTGATTCCCAGTCAGGGCACATGCCCGTGTTGCAGGCTTGATCCCCATTGTGGAGTGTGCAGGAGGTATCCAATTGATGATTCTCTCGCATCATTGATGTTTCTACCCCTTTCTCCCCTCTCTCTTCCTCTCTGAAATCAATCAATCTATGATAATAAAAGTGTAATATGCTAATGAGACTGGACGTCCTTCTGGACGAGCTTCCAGACAAAGCCGGGGCTGCGAGGGAAGCCCGGGTCCCGGGTGCCCGTGGGTGGCCCGAGGGAAGCCAGTGCTGGCGGAAGGCCTGCTCTTGCACAAATTGCGTGCATCGGGCCTCTAGTATATATATATATATATACAGTTATCTATAGAATTTCCTAAAATAGCAATCTCACTGAGGCAGGATAGTAAGAAGCTAGGAAAATTCCTGGGCAAGTGGAATGGGGAAACTGAGACATAATTAAACAAGGTCAAACAATTTGAAGAACTTACAGCCAGCTAGTGAATCACCAGACCTTATCTTCCCTAACCAAAGACACTTAAGAGCAAATGGTTTATACCTCTTCTCCCCAACTAGAGAATATGTAGCTTAAATCACTTATATGTTCATTTTGATGCATCCACATATTTAAAATACACCTGGAAAGCTGATGAATGTTCTACTGAAGCCCTTCCCTAAGATTTTCACCTACAGAAAAAATATAAAAACCCTCAAGACAAAGAACTGGTGTGGGCTCGCTCTATGCCCACGCCCCTCCTTTGGCATGAACTTTGTACTTCCTCCTAAACTCTAAGGATCCCTATGAGACTTGCAACTAGGGGAGCAGCAGGCAACAGCAGCCTGTCCTGGACACACCCCTTGATTCTGTCTCCAAGGCCCCCTTTTCCTCTGACTTCCCAGTGAGCTAACAGAAGCCCTACCCTGGCTTACTTCTTTCCATATTTCTAGGGAATCTACTGAAGCCCTTCCCTAAGATTTTCACCTACAGAAGAAATATAAAAACCCTCAAGACAAAGACCTGGTGTGGGCTCGCTCTAGAGCATGCCCATGCTCTTCTTTTGGCATGAACTTTATACTTCCTCCTAAACTCTAAGGATCCCTATGAGACTTGCAACTAGGGGAGCAGCAGGCAGCAGCAGCTTGTCCTGAGAACACCCCTTGATTCTGTCTCCAAGGCCCCCTTTTTCTCTGACTTCCCAGTGAGCTAACAGAAGCCCCGCCCTGGCTCACTTCTTTTCTATATTTCTAGGGAACAAAGCAGAGCACTGGGCTCTTCCCGTTGCTTCTTCTACCCTAAGTCCTTCCTTTGTTTCACGGTCCCCAGCTTTAATAAATGTACTCTCAAAGTCACCTGGACTCATACTGTGAAATCTTTCCTTGACACAAAGTCAAGAATCCACACACTGAAGGCTGGCCTGAAGCAGATCCGCTCCGCACTGGTCCCTGTCCGGTAATATCATCATTGATCAATCATAAAGATAAAGGGGTAATTAATTTTCAAAATTTGAATTTGATTTATTAATTGACATTTTTGTAGTTTGGATCAAACATGACTAATATTTATATTATGTTCTCAAAATGTTTCTTCTTCAATTGGGTAATTTGTTTTATATGTAATGACAACCTTTCCTTGTCAAAATGGTGAACCTGGTCCCTGTCCGGTAATATCATCATTGATCAATCATAAAGATAAAGGGGTAATTAATTTTAGAAATTTGAATTTGATGTATTAATTTACATTTTTGTAGTTTGGATCAAACATGACAAATATTTATATTATGTTCTGAAAATATTTCTTCTTCAATGGGATAATTTGTTTTATATGTAACGATGACAACCTCTTCTTGCTAAAATGGTGAACAAACAGAGGCTGCTAATTGCCAAAACCAGCTCTGGAGCTATAATAGAGATAAAAGGGAAATCAGCATCCTAAGGATGAACCATATCAGAGTGAGACCATTTCCTGAATAAACTGAAACCTAGATTGAACTGGTGAGTAGAGAGCAACCTGGGAAGAGAGCTGAAACCTGAGGAGAAAATGAATGTGTAGACTAGAGGAAAGTTCTGATCTTGCATTTTCCCCAACTAATTTTATCACTTGTTTTATAGCCACTATGCTGGGCAACCAAACACGGGATGAGAGAACCTCTTCATGGAAGACAGAGAGCAAAGTGTACTCCTGGAGATGGTGTGCAACAAGTGTTGGGAGCTGGCAAAGACTATGGAGGCATATTAACATCTTCTCATTGCGTCTGCATTGGTCACCTCAGAGAAGGATGAGTTCAGACCAGGAATTGAGGTCATTGTGTGCAGTGGGGAGCGGTGATGGGGCAGAGTGTTCCCTGTGGCAGTGGCGAGGGGATGCCTGGGGAAAGTGACCTGGAGCATGAGCAACTTCTGCTGTCAGGTATTCTTTTGAGTCGAGGAGGATCGATTATCTATGTTCTTTAAAACATGTCAGATGGGTTTGTGTAGCAGCATAGAAATAAGGATTTATTCAGACCATAGTGATATCCAGAACAACTCCACAGCCTCAAGTTCTGTTTAGTTCAGAAGACAACATAACCATGATCCTAGAAAAAAACCTGTTCCCTCCCCATTGACACGTGACTGGGGAGAGATAGTCCATGATCTGTGATACACATTCTTGACATGAGTAAGCACACGAAGACAAGGTTTTCTCAGAACTTCTAGGGAAGGATCTGAAATATTTTCTCAGGAAAACCTGTCCTTTTTTGCCCTCAAGTTAGATATCATCTTGTTTAATAAGACTGGCTCTAGAAATCGTTCTTTCATTTTGTGAATGGATATGATTCCGATGCACATTCTAAAAAGTTTATAGTAATCTACCCTCTTACAGGTCTGGCCTGCAGGTTTAGTAATTTTGGCTCAGTGGAGCTGTGGTAGAAGTGTGGCTCCCTTGTTCCTGTGTATAGCACATAATGGAATGAGGCATGGCCAATCCCCATTCAGACCTTCATCACTCCTATTGTGCCTGAAGCTGTGACTTCATCACTCTGATCACCTAGGTGATGAAAGAGCTGGGGCAGAGAATTCCCCATCTTAACTTAGATCTCGATGGCAAAGGTTGTACCAGGGGCCAGTTCATTCTCAAATGGTGTTCCTTGGCTCTCTGTCCTCTTTGCTATGCTCTTTGTATTTTTTCTTTTTGTCATGTTCTCTCCCCTTTTACTTGAGATAGACCAACATATAAAGAACTGTAAGTGCCATGGTGGGCCCTAGGGCACAGGGGACTTATCATGAGAGAATGGATATGTGGAGGGAGGGGATAGTATACATTATAATGTAAAGAACATGATTTTTTCTGATCTCTAAGGTCTTAATCCAGGGCTAGGGGGTCTTAGTAATCATAATCTTATATGTGATAAAAATACCTGGGGGACACAGGTTAGATGTGGGTTAGGAAGCCCATTTCTGGTATACCTGTGGAGCATTGGGAAGTATCTGGGGCCCTGCCTGAGCTAACATAATGCTCAGGTATAAGGATAAAGGGAACCCTGTAAATCTTGGAGTATATGAAGGAATTTACAGATGACTATCTCTGACCCAGTGTGCTTTGTCTTAGTCTTGATCAGATGTAGGTGCTTTCTGCGTAATGCCTTGCATAAGAATAAAGAAAACGAGACACAGGTGGACAATCTGGGAAGGCAAGGTGAGTATTCTTTGCTCTGCACCTCTGGTTCATATGGCCATAAGCTGGCAGCTCTAGTTACTCCCATGGTCCATGTGCAAGATAGCTCAGGACCCCGTATCAAATTTGGTCTCAGTGAGACAGCCTCTTCATGTTCTGTTTAGCCTAAGATCTCTGAGTCTTTTAAGGCGAACATTTTTCAAGCATAAGTTTGTGGAGTCCTCATTAACTCCATAATAAATACAGGTTTATTATCTAGGGCAGTGGTCGGCAAACTCATTAGTCAACAGAGCCAAATATCAACAGTACAACGATTGAAATTTCTTTTGAGCGCCAAATTTTTTTAAACTTAAACTAAATAGGTAGGTACATTGTTATTAACTGAATTAGGGTACCCTTAAGGCTTAGGAAGAGCCACACTCAAGGGGCCAAAGAGCCGCATGTGGCTCGCGAGCCACAGTTTGCCGACCACGGATCTAGGGCCTCCTCTAGGTGGAAACATTTATCTTTTTTTTATCTGTACTTGTGATGTTTTTCTTTCAATCAAGGTTCCTTCTCAAGTGACTCAGTGACTACACTACCAGTTTTTCATGCTGTTAGACAGTGAAAAATTAGGTGACTCTTCTCCATTTTTCTGGGGAACATTTTAATCATGTGTTGACCATAATTCCTGCAGACTATGTAGGTGAGGTGACTGGCCTCTCTAGTTAAGGTCAGCTCTGCCCTCCTTTGAGTTATTCTGTAGTTCCTTTGTGACATCACGGGGAGGGGACACAGTGGATTCCTGAGTTCTCTGTGCCCACAACATCGTCACCTCTTTGTGAATATATGCTACAGATGGCCTGACCAGGTTTTCTTCACACAAAATAGAAATATCTGGTCTCTAAAATTTGTTATTGTTTTGCTTTGAGGTAGGTAAAATAAAGTATATGAGGTTTTACTGTAAACAACTAGAATATCTAGCTCAACACTACAACGATAGAAATAGGAATATGTAATTTAAAATGAGAATATTTTATTATTGTAGTTGGAAAAGTTAAGTGAATTGCTCCAAATTCCATGTGAAGTCACTGTAACTCTCAGTCATTTGTACAAATGTCTCCACTTCTCCAACTCATGTTACAGTTCACCCCTGCTATACTGCTTTTAAGACCATTTTTTGCCCTTAGAGCCCAAATTCACAACAAAAATACCCCAAATGATGACTTCAAAGGGGTCAAATGGGTGGTTTGTTTGGAACTTTTCCTATTCCAGCAATGATGGGGGTACCTTCCTCAGGGAGAGGTAAAGAGACACAGGTTTATCATCTAGGACTTCTTTTTTTTTTTAAAATATATTTTATTGATTTTTTACAGAGAGGAAGGGAGAGAGATAGAGAGTTAGAAACATCGATCAGCTGCCTCCTGCACATCTCCTACGAGGGATGTGCCCGCAACCCAGGTACATGCCCTTGACCGGAATCGAACCTGGGACCTTTCAGTCCGCAGGCCGACGCTCTATCCACTGAGCCAAACCGGTTTCGGCATCTAGGACTTCTTGAGAGTTCAGAATCTAAGGGGGCTTCGATCTCTCTCATACATCACTGCTCCCCTTTTCAAGGAATTTCTGTCATTTTTCTGTATCCTCCCAGAGGTTGGGTAAATCTTGAGGTCTGTGATTACCTGTTCCTCCCACCCCCATTCTCAGTCACTGATGCACACATATTGTGCTATATGACAATATTTCTCAAATTTGAATATTAAGTCAAGTGATTTTTGCACTCATTCTGAATGTGTACCAAAGGGTAGGGGGTCTGGCAAGATGCTAAAATATGAGCATTTTTGGTGACATTTCCTACCTTATGATGACCATTGTCCCTAACATACTAGATTAACTTTCCTTACCAATATATAGCTTCTGAGGTTAGATGGGGAGAGCATTATTCCAGATTTCCTTATAAACTCATAGGAGCTTAGAGATAGAAGTATTAGCACTGATGTAGCAAATGTCAGCTTAAATATATTTGATTACCAGATTAGAAGACTTTTGCTTTCTCTGCTGTGTAAGGTGAAAGTTGTGGGCACTTTGGTGAAGATTGACTTTTATAACTCATGTAACAACTCCTAGATACAACTATTATAAAAGTTGGGATTATCTGCATAGATATTTTGAGAATTAGGACATGGTTACAAAGAAAAGATTGGTCTGTCACTAACAAAGAATTTTTTGCAGTTTAAAATATTTCTTGCATATTCATCTTAAGAAATAGTAATCTCTTGTGACAAGTATTTCTCAGACTGTAGGTTGAGAGTCATACTGTCCTTTCCTGATGGGATTGTTCTGAGTGTTTAATGATGTATAGAAATTTTTAATATTTGTATCTCTTCCATTATTTCTGCTGTCTAAAATGAATGTTGTTATTCTGCTGAGTCACAGGCATAATCAAGCAATTTTCTTCTTGTTTCAGACTGTCCCCTGGAGTCACCAAGGAGAGAAGTTCTGGGAGGAAAGGAAGATGGGATGGGGAAAGATTCCTTACTATTTGTGAGGGTAGCAAGAGAGCCCAGGGATTCTGAGGTCTGTACCCCTGGGCCATCAGTTTGAGAGTGGATGAAGCTGTAAACAATCACCTGTGACATCATATGTCAGACAGGAGAGGGCTTTTGAGACCCCTGTTATCAATGGTTATACTGGAAAAAAACAAAAGAAATAATAAATATTTTGAATCTCTCAGAAAAGTTATGGTAGCAGAAATTTTTTGTTTAACTTATAGCTTCTTATACACAATTGCGTTTACTTATTTATTTTTCAATTACAATTGACATTTAATATGATCTCATATTATTTATAGGTATATAGTATAGTGGCTAGACATCTATATAATTTAAGTAGTGATGTCCCAGATAAGTCTAGCGCCCACCTGGCACCATACATAGTTAGTAAAATATTATTATAAACTCAGTTGCTTTTAGTAAATCCAAATCTCAAATTTGTTACTTATCGGTGAAATCCTAGGGGAATGACTTATGCTGTTTCACTCTCCTAAAGCAACAGGTGTAGTCCCTTTTACAAGGGAAGAAAAGTTCATGATCCCTATCTGTCTAAAAAAATAATCCAGTATAACAGCCGAGCCTTTCTTGTCTCCACCCAAGAAGATCACACAGCAAAACCATCCTAATATTCTAAAAGGTTCTGTCCAGATTCCATGTGGCACTTTTTTCTTATACAAGTATCATGATCCTCTTCCATCTTAGAGTGAAATGTAGTTTTGTGAAGATAGATGCAAAGTGGAGGAATGACTGTGAATTTTCTACTCAAAGCTCATGGCCCCTCTTCAATATTTCTTCTTTACTATCAAGTGAAACTATTTTTTTTAAATCTCACCTCTCCCACATCAAGTTTTCTTTTCATGTAAGTTCGTACACATAATTCTCTCTTATCTTTACCTACCACATATACCTATTTACCTGCTCTTTCTCTCTGTTCTCCTTTTTCAACAAAGTGGGATATCTTTGTCATATTGAGTCATAATGCATCCAAGTGGAAACCTCTAGTTGGAGAGATATATAAGGGATGGTTGGAGGAAGGAAGAAGGAAGGAGGAGGAGGAGCTAGAGAAGGAGTAGGGGTAAAGGAAAAGGGAGGGGATGTGAATGGAGGGAAGAGGAAGGGAGAGATATTTAGATTGGAGACATAGAATAGGTTGTTTTGAGAAGAAAGAAACTCCTGTCAGTAGAAATGTTAAAGAAAAGTCTCTGATACTACCTATCAGAGGGATTTCTGTGTTGAATGGGAAAGTGAGCTAGTATAGAAAAGTTTCTTCATTGTCTAATATAATTTGTGATAAAGAACAGTTGACAAAATGGACTTAAAACTTAAATGTATGATTCGAAACAATAAATTCCTAGAAGAAAACATAGGCATTAAAATCTTGGACATTTATTTTTCTTAGCAATGTTTTTTTTCTGACATATCTTTCCAGCGAGAGAAACAAAAGAAAAATAAACCAATGGGACTGCATCAAACTACAAAGTTTTTTTTTGCACAGCAAAGGAAACCATTAGCAAAATGAAAAGACAAACTTGGTGTGATGAACACACAATACAGATGATGTATTATAGAATTCTACAACTGAAACCCATATAATTTTATTAACCAATGTCACCCTAATAAATTCAATACAAATTAAAGAAACAAAAAGACAACCTACTGAATGGAAGAAGTTATTGGCCAGTGATACAAGGGGTTAATAGCTAAAAATATAGGGAACTCATACAACTTAACACACAAAAGACAATTTTAAAAATGGTCAGAGGACCTGAATAGACATTTCTCCAAAGAGGACATATAGATGGCCAATAGACATATGAAAAGACGCTCAACATCACTAATCATCAGGGAAGTGCAAATTAAAACCACAACGAGATATCACCTCACCAGAATGGCTAGCCTCAATGAAACCACAAACAAGTACTGATGAGCATGTGGAGAAAAGGGAACCCTCATGCACTGTTGGTATGAATGCAGATGGTGTAGCCACTGTGGAAAACAGTCTGGAGTTGCCTCAAGCAAATTAACAATAGAACTGCCTTATGACCCTGTGATTTCACTTCTGGGAATTTATCCAAAGAAACCCAAAACACTAATTTGAAAGAATATATGCACCTCTGTGTTCATTGCAGTGTTATTTACAATAGCCAAGTGTGGACGAAAGGGGCCACATGGTAACCTGAAAAGCTCAGGGAAGGCCTGCATAGCGGTCTTGCAAACTCAGAGACCTAAAAGGGTGGTCTGAAATTAAACTTTAACTAAAAGCAGTTATGGTGGGTAGTTACATCCTAGGTTGGTATCTTCACTGACAAGGTCAACCTTTATCTTAACTGAGCCTATCTGTCTTTTTGCATCTATAATAACATATCCTTGAAATGTCTGGATAACTTGTAACTTCCCTTTTTCTGGACCCCTTGGGGCACAACCTAATGTGCCTGGGGGCCAGGAGAAATACCACAAATTCCTTCATTGTTATCATGTTAATTGTTGACTGTTGGTTATCCTACACCCATCTAAGTATGTGTCTATCATTTTACTTTTTGTCCAATCCCAGAGGTTCTCCCTCCACACCTCCCCTCCCCCTTCCCCACCCCCCGCTTTGCTTCCTCCCACCTCTCTATAATCAATGGATTTCACGTAACCCACCCACCTGTGTCTCCTCCTTTGATTGCAATGTATAAAAATAGATAAAACCCCGCCATTCTCCAGAGCACTATCCCAATCCATTGAGATACTGCTTCCCAGCAATTGTCGACAGTTTGGCTCAAATAAACTCACAAAAATTCTTTACAGGTTTGAA
>NW_005355750.1:235944-237308 GCF_000412655.1 Myotis brandtii | reverse complement strand
CTATATCTATCTCTCTATATATATATCTTACCTAATAATAGACAAACATGTAAATTGACCATACCTTCACTACGCTAACCAGCCAATCAGGAGAGTATGCAAATTAACCTAACAAAATGGCGGTTAATTTGCATACGTAGGCCCTAAGTGGTGGAGCGAAGCCTGACGGCCCTGGGGCCGGCTCCAGCTGGAGCCTGGCCAGAGCGAAGGCCTGGGTCCTGGGTGCTGGAGGAAAACTGGTGCCAGCATCCAGGGGAAAGGAAGGCATATTGCATGAATCTCTTCATGCAACAGGCCTCTAAAATATATATATGGCTAAGTGACCAACTGTTGGACTGTCTGACCAACCAACCGGCCGGTACATATTATGTGCACTGGCAATTTAAAATAAACATTGAATCATGCATGTGTGATACATATAAAGCTCTCGCTGGTGCCAATCTAGACAGAGTAGGAATATTCCTACCTGAACCAGTTTTCAGACATGGTCAGTTATATGTTGCTTTCTCTCGAGTTCGAAGAGTGTGTGACGTTAAAGTTGTAAATACTTCGTCACAAGGGAAATTAGTCAAGCACTCTGAAAGTGTTTTTACTCTTCATGTGGTATGCAGGGAAATATTAGAATAAGTTTAATCAATTTATCAGTCATTGTTTTATCAATGTTTTTATATCATGTTTTTGTTGTTTTTATATCATGTCTTTGTTGTTATATCATGTTGTTATTGTTTATTTATTAATTAATTTATATATTATTTTCATTTACATTTTACTAATTTTCTTTCATCTCTGACATTTCTATTATAGAAAAAGGGTGAATAGTGATATTAAAATATTTCTTTTAATTAATTTCCTTTCAATGTGCATGGATGTGTGCACCGGGCCACTAGTATTAGTCATAAAAAGGAATGAAATCTTATCATTTGCAATAGCATAGATGGACCTAGAGTATTATGCTAAGTGAAATAGGTCTTTTAGAGAAAGACAAATATATGATTTCACTTATATGTGGAATTTAAAGAACAAGATAAATGAACAAACAAAACAGAAGTAGACTTATAGATACAGAGAACAGACTGATGGTTGTAGAGGGGAGGGGGTTTGGGGGTTGGGTAAATAAGGTAAAGGGATTGAGAGGCACAGATTTGTAGTTACAAAATAGTTGCAGGGATGTAAAATACAGCATAGGGGATATTGTCAATCCTATATAATAAAAGCCTAGGTGGTGTTGTGCAACGTAGTCACAAGATGGCTGCCACAACATCATCACAAGATGGCCACCACAAGATGGCAGTTGTGGGCAATCAGGCCGGCAGGGGAGGGCAGTTGGGGGTGAACAGGCCAGCAGGGGAGGGCAGTTGGGGGTG
>NW_005355750.1:228769-235932 GCF_000412655.1 Myotis brandtii | reverse complement strand
GTTGGGGGCAACCAGGCCTGCAGGGGAGGGCAGTTGGGGGTGAGATCAGGCCTGCAGGGGAGGGCAGTTGGGGGCGATCGGGCTGGCAGGGGAGCTGTTAGGTGTTGATCAGGCCAGCAGGGGATTGGTTAGGGGGCAATCAGGCAGGCAGGCAGGTGAGCAGTTAGAAGCCAGAAGTCCCAGATTGTGAGAGGGATGTCTGACTGCTGGTTTAGGTCCGATCCCCGTGCACAAATTTTGTGCACTGGGCCTCTAGTACTATCATAATAACTATGTATGGTGCCAGGTGGGTACTGGAAATATTAAGGAAATCACTTTTTAAAATCTAACCATTATGCTGTATACCTGACACCAATACAAAATATTTATAAGGGCAGAAATAGATATTGGGGACCAATAATTGTAAGAAATATTAATCATGCTCTGTTAACCATGATTTGTGCTGATTAAAGAAGGCACATTCTAACCTGGCTGGAAGTTATACAGGGGACCTGGGAACTCAACTAGAAATGTAGCCCATCCTCCCCATCAGGGAGCTGCCTATTATCAGGGAAAGATTAACAACCTTGTTGCAGAAACCAGAGCCTCCAGCCCTTTACATATCACTAGCCCTTTGAAGATCCCCAGCTCTTTGCATACTCACAGGTCTTTGCAAATACCTGTAAACTGCCATTTGGAATACCCTTCCCCATGTAATCTTTGTCCTTCTACCCAACATAAGCAGCTGGGGTGCAGAGCAGATTTTTGTGGATAACCTGCCACTGTCCCATGCTGCTGGTAGTATTGGAATAATATATGATTCAACCCTGTCTCTGCTTAATTGGCTCAAGCAGTGACAGGCAGCATGGACCCATTGATTGTCCAGTTATAATACTGCATGTAAACTGTAATGGAAAAATACAACTTAAAAAACCTGTTAAAATTCCAATTCACTTTGATGTTTATGAAACTGTAGGGATGTCTGTTAATATGATATTTAAAAAGTCTATCAGACTCAATAGGCTTTTCAAATTCAAAGAGTTCTGTTATTAAGTTTTAATTAATTTGCTAACACAGTTCTTTGAATAAAGGTATTTTTAAAGAGTGAAAAAAATGATATTCAAATTGGGTGTGCAATATTGGTCTTTTGTGTTTGCATCTGTTTCTTTGGGGTGTGTGTCACTTTGTATATCTTTTTCCTGAATTTCTCGGTACACATTTCTTTTTCTTTTAAATTTATCTTATTTTATATGTTATTAAATTTTATTAATTCTTTTTAATATCCTGATTGTTTTAAACTTTTAGATTATTTTTGTTTCTTTCATCTCTAGATTTGTGCATGTCTTCCCTATTTGTTTTCTAAGTCTGATTATTTCTTTTCTTTTCTGTCTACCTTGCAAATGTTTCATTCTTTATGTTTCACTGCTTTGGAAGAAGAATACAACTCTAAGGCCCTGTCCTCCCACTTCCCAAAATGTAATTCTGCTAAAGATGAAATGAATTTAAGGAGACCAAGGGCTCAAAATCAGATATGAATCAAAAAGCCCTCTAGGTATTTAAAGCAGAAAGTGGTTTACTACAGGAAATTCTGTCTTACAAAAATCCTCATCACAACGTTTGAAAAACCGCAGGAAACCACTGCTAAAGGTCACGGTGCTGCAACACAGAAGCTAGCAATTTTTAGGGAAAGGGTAAAAGCCCCTCCAAAACTAAATCTTCCATGAATAGGAGAACATGTTATTGGTGGAGCTTAGCCCAGACGGCTCCTGAAGGGATGGTGAGAAATGTAGTTCTGTGAAGAACTGATTCAGCTTGGCTGCCTATTGAATGCAAAGCAGAGCTAGTTTCTGCTTAGTTTCAGCAGAACACATAGTGATCACCCCAGAGGCCTCCTCTAGCTACTTTTGTTTCTGTTCTTAACAGGGGTTCTTCAGGTGCTGGGTTAGAAGGGCTTAACATGGCCCACATACTATGCTTGGATCCCATCCTTTTATTATTATTTATTTTATTTTTAAAAAGTACATTTTTATTGATTTCAGAAAGGAAGGAAGAGGGAGAGTGATAGAAACATCAATGATGAGAGAGAATCATTGATCAGCTGCCTCCTTCATGCCCCATACTGGAGATCGAGCCCATATCCTGGGCATGTGCCCTTGAACAGAATTGAACCCAGGACCCTCCACTCCCCAGGCCGACACTCTATCAAAACCAGCTAGGGCTGGGATCTCATCCTTTTAGAAATTAATTCTAAGTATGGAAGCCATCTGCTCCCTTACCTTACTAAAAGCATACTCCAATCACAATAGCTTTCCATCCATTTCCCCCAAATCCTATTTGACTTATTTGATATTAGAGGCCGGGTGCACGAAATTTGTGCACGGGGTGGGGAGTGGGGTCCCCTCAGCCTGGCCTGCACCCTCTCACAATCTGGGACCCCTTGGGGGATATCCAACTACCCTGCAGGATTGGGCCTCAACAGGCAGTTGGACATCCCTCTCGCAATCCAGGATCACTGGCTCCTAACTGCTCACCTGCCTGCCTGCCTGATCGCCCATAACCACTCACCTGTCTGCCTGATAACCCCTAACCTCTCTGCCTACCTGATTATCCCTAACTGCTTGCCTGCCTGCCTGGTCACCCTTAACTGCTCTCCTGCCTGTCTGATCACCCCTAACACTCTGCCTGCCTGCCTGATTGCCCCTAACCTCTCTGCCTGCCTGTCTGATCACCCCTAACTGCTCGCCTGCCTGCCTGATTGCCCCTAACTGCCTCTGCCTCAGCCCCTGCTGCTGCAGCTTCATCCGGAAGGATGTCCGGAAGGTCGTTTAGCTGTCTGGTCTAATTAGCATATTATGCTTTTATTATTATAGATATGTTATATATTGTGTGTGGATCACCAACAGTCTTAATTTCCTTCCCAGGGAACCATTGCTCTGGAAAGATGCTCCCTGGCTGGTGATATGCCTGATGAATTTATTAAAAAATTTACATTGTTAATCAATCTCTCTGACCCAAATTGAGATTCAAGGTAGCCTAATAGTGTGTGTTTTTTTTTCATGCGCAATGGGTGGTTACTTCCCTTATACTTGCATAAGCAAATAGTTTATGATTGCTAATTTCTGAACTTAAAAGGAGTTATCTCTTATGCTAATAATGCCATGGAATAAAACTTCCAGAAACCCTTTAGCTGCCACTCTCTTGATAAAATAATGCTAAACACTAAATAAAAAATGGTTCCATTGAACTATTGTTATCTTTCCATATAATTTTTATTTAACATTTAAATGTCAACAAATCCCCACATTTTTCTCCTTTAACTTCATATTAATATTTGGGTCATTAAATTAATCTTAAAGTTTCAAGCATTGTTTTTAAATGGAAAGGAAAATATTCATATTGGGTTTTTTAAAAATATATTTTATTGATTTTTTACAGAGAGGAAGGGAGAGGCATAGAGAGTTAGAAACATCGATGAGAGAGAAACATTGATCAGCTGCCTCCTGCACACTCCCCATTGGGTATGTGCCCGCAACCAAGGTACATGCCCTTGACAGGAATCGAACCCGGGACCCTTGAATCCGCAGGCCGACGCTCTATCCACTGAGCCAAACCGATCAGGGCTTCATATTGTTTTTTAAATATTTCACTCATGCTTATTAAAATGGGGTCCCCCCCAATATTTATCTATACAAGGACACAACCAGACTTTATATGAAAAAGAAGAAGAATATTGAGCAAAGTTCCTCATAAACAGGAAAGGGCTTTTATGGAGGAAAACAATGTGTGGGAGTCCTGTTTGTACTGAAATAAAATGGATAACAAATACGTTGATGCTCTCAGAAAAGTGCTGTGTGCTGTCCTGGAGATGCTTGGGAGAGACCACAGTGTGAGCTGAGGCCAGTTGCCACTTGTGCCAGGCGTGGGACCACCTGATGGGACTCACATGCAAGCTGAGACTGGTTACCATTTTTGCTAGGCTTGGGGCCACTTAGCAAGAGCTACCAGTCATGCAGAGGCCAGCCACTGCTGGTTTGGGGTTGGTGGACCTTTGAGAAATTTTTGGAAAAGTCTGTAGCACGAAGTAGGTAGGTTACTTTTGTGGAGGAGTTGTTGGAATAGGCTTCATTCTAGCGGGGTCTCAGGGAGTCACCAGGGAGGGTTGAATAGTGTCAATGGGGCTTTGGTGTCAGTCAAATCTGTCCTTCAAGTGTGTTTTGGGTGGTGCTCTGGTGTGGTCTATAGCTGGCCAGTGGATATGTTGGTTCTGCAGCTTCTTGGGACAAGCTCTGTTGCAGACCAAGGTCAGCGTGTGCTAGGCTTGAGTAACCTTGATTGTAGGCCTTGCCTTTAACCACTTTGATATTTTGTGCCAGGTTAATAGAGAACAATAAACACCCATTAGCCAGGTTAATAGAGAGCACCAATTTGGCATCTGCCTGTGCTATGCCAGCTGCGTGGGAGGAGAGTTCAACATTGCCAATACTTCCATTCCTGGAGAGAGTTGTCTTAACCTCTCCCCCACCAGCCCTTATCCTGAAGTTAGTTAATTCAGTTCCTTCCTGTATGTCCATTCTGATTTTCAAGCTGCTTCTGCTGCATAGAGCTTAGAGCGAGATGAGTTCATGAGAGAATGAATCTGTGTGCAGGACCTTTAAGAGGAGCACCTAGGTCTCTCGCAGGCTGTTGTCTTTCTCAGTTGCAATCTTTTCTGTATTTCACAGCCAGATGTTATGAGGACTTCTTCCTGCCACCAATGAGCCAAGTTGAGGAGCCCAGTATGGGTCTAGGATGCCTCAGAGGAGACCTCTGCAACTTAGGTAACCATTCTGATTCTTAATCACCTCATTGTAATTATGAGACTTGCTCATTCCCCATCTCTGACCCTCCTACTAGTCTCAGCATAGTTTCTTCTTCACATCCTTAGTTATAGCAGTTCTGTTCAGCTAGTCTTCAGGAGGTTCTCAGTGATGGTTTTTTCCTAACATAGTTGCAATTTTGATTTGATTGTGTGAGGAGGTGAACACAGAGTTTATCTACTCTGCCACCTTGACTGGAAGTCTGTACCTAACTGTGACATAAATTTAAGAAGTACTCTAAGAATGATGGAAATATATCTAATGGACTTATGCCCTAGTATGAGGGGGGCTCCTACTGGTCAAAAATGAGACAATTTTTTCATTAATGTTAATAATGTAACTAATAGACTATAATTCTTCAATGAAATAAAAACTCATGTATTTATATTGAATAAATGCATTTATAAATAAATGGGGAAGAAGAGAAAAATTTTCCTTACTGTAGAATTTCAACATATAAACAAAATAGAAATTATAGGTTTAAAAGTCACTGTTCAGTAATCACCCTAATGATAACTGATTCAGGCAAGATAATGGATGCTAACACTAGTAAGGGAGGCATGATGGAGTGAGCAGATTGGCAAATCCTGCCTCCCCAAAGAAACTATAAACTAAATATAATAGTTAAAAAACACTATTTCAGAACTCTGGAAATTAACCAAAGACAAAAACCAATTTGAGAACTGTCTAGTCATGAACTTTTGGTAAGAACAGTGAGGATCTGTCTCCAAAATTGCTGCTACTCAAACCTTCACAAAACTTCTGATATCTTTTATATTTCTCATTTCTTTCAATTTTTGTCCTTACTGCATAATATTTATATCTACTTCTACCATGCCTACCCTCTCCCAAATGGCAGAGTAAAATAAAAGCAAACCTTACCAATATGCCAAGAATTTTGAGGTAGTATCATTATGAAACTACCTTTTCCTGAGTCTTAAAAAATAATTCTGGATCTTCTTATATATGCCCCCATAGGTGTACTCATGATGTGAAAACAGATTTGTCATTGGTGTGGCTAGCCAATGACAAATCTAGCCTGGCTGATGTTGCTCAGTGGTTGAGCATCAACCCAGGCACCAGGAGATAGCTCAGAGCACATGTTCGGGTCAGAGCACATGTTCGGGTTGTGGGCTCGATCCCCTGAAAGGGGTGTGTGGGAGGCAACTGATGGATATTTCTATCTCTCTCTCCCTTTCCTTTCCTCTCTTTCTAAAAATCAATAAAAACTTTTTTTTAAAAAAAATTTGAGTTTCTGGTACTTGAAAGGAGAAGTCAAATCTAGCCTGGCTGATGTTGCTCAGTGGTTGAGCATCAACCCAGGTACCAGGAGATAGCTGGTTCCTGTTGATTCCTGGTCAGAGCACATGCTCGGGTTGTGGGCTCGATCCCCTGTAAGGGGTGTGAGGAAGGCAACTGATGGATATTTCTATCTCTCTCTCCCTTTCCCTTCCTCTCTTTCTAAAACTCAATAAAAACTTTTTAAAAAGAATTTGAGTTTCTGGTACTTGAAAGGAGAAGTTTGTTATAAAAGCTGAGGTTGTTTTTCCCTTGTTACTTCCTTATCATGTTTGGATATGGTACCATAAGGAAGTTCAAGAATCTGGGTGGACACTACCACAGAATAAGGGGAACTATAAACTGCCATGCTATATTTTTAAAGAGATTCATATTTTGCATTAAAAGATTTATATGGATTTTACTTAAAAGATAAAATATGTCACCACGTTTGTTAACATTAGCATGCATATTACAACAACCTATGTTAAAGGGACTGAAAGGAAATTACATTGCTCAAAACTGGATTTTCTATGAAAATTTTGCTGATGTCTACATGAGCCTGAATAAACACATGTTTTAAACACATATTATAGGATTATATCCTATAATCTATGAATATATATAAATGGAGTCCCGGAAAATTAGTTTTTTAGTATCTATATCCTATCTAATAATAGACAAAGATGGTAATTGACCATACCTCCGCTATGCTTCCCATTGGCTAATCAGCAGGATATGCAAATTAACTGCTAACAAAGATGGCGGCTGGCAGCCACGCAGCTGAAGCGAACATGAGGCTTGCTTGCTCCAGTGATGGAGGAAGCCAAGGTTCCCCGCCTGCCGCGGCCCGGCTCTGAGCTCCGGAAGCAACAATGTTTCAATTATAGAAGCTAAACAAACCCCAGATACCTGCTTTCAGCCAGCCGGGGCCTCAGAGCTGGAGCTGGGCCTCAGAGCTGGAGCTGGCTCTCAGCTCCAGTGACAGCCATAGAAGGTAAATAAATCCCAGAATAAAAAAAAAGAAAAAAAAAAGAGGCTGGGAGCTTC
>NW_005355750.1:221833-228112 GCF_000412655.1 Myotis brandtii | reverse complement strand
TGCCTGGCCAGCCTGGATGAGGGGCTGATGGCTGTTTTCAGGCTGGCCACACCCCCTTTAGGGTGGGGGTCCCCACTGGGGTGCCTGGCCAGTCTGGGTGAGGGGCTGAGGGCCGTTTTCAGGCTGGCGAGCGACTGAAGCTCCCAGCCTCTCCTTTTTTTCTTTTTTATTCTGGGATTTATTTACCTTCTATAATTGAAACTTTGTTGCTGTCACTGGCGCTCCCAGCTCTGAGGCCGCAGCTGGCTGAAAGCAGGTATCTGGGGTTTATTTAGCTTCTATATTTGAAACATTGTTGCTTTTGGAGCTGTTGCTTTCGGAGCTTAGAGCAGGCTTTGGCAGGCAGAGAACCTTGGCTTCCTCCATCACTGGAGCAAGCAAGCCTCCTGCTCGCTTCAGCTGCGTGGCTGCCGGCCGCCATCTTTGTTGGCAGTTAATTTGCATATCTTGCTGATTAGCCAATGGGAAGCGTAGCAGAGGTATGGTTAATTACCCTTTTGTCTTTTATTAGATAGGATAATAATATGCTAAGTCCCTCCCTCCATTCAACTGGTGGCTATAACGCTCACTGACCATCGGGGGACAGATGCTCAACACAGGAGCTGCTGAGTTGGAGTAACTTGGCAGCGGCGGTTCTCGGGTGAAACCAGAGAGGAGGGAGCCTGATTCCTCATGGGGCTGGGGGATTCCACCTTCGGCTGTGGGTTATGTTGGCCTCGAATCTGGTTTACTGCAGACTTGTGTTTGCCTTCCATACCTTGTACAACAGCAACTTTGCAGAGTGCCCTTTTGCACTCTGGGACCTCTTGGGGCATGTTGGACTGTGGGTTTTGGCCCGATGCCCGAAGGCCAGGCCAAGGGACCCTGCCTGCCAGAGGGACCCCACTCACTCGAATCTGGTTTACTGCAGACTTGTGTTTGCCTTCCATACCTTGTACAACAGCAACTTTGCAGAGTGCCCTTTTGCACTCTGGGACCTCTTGGGGCATGTTGGACTGTGGGTTTTGGCCTGATGCCCACAGGCCAGGCCAAGGGACCCCACCTGCCAGAGGGACCCCTCTCACTCTGTAGATGCCTTTCCAGCCATGGTGCCACCCCAGGTGTGGCTGGCCAGGGAGGGACCACAGGAGGTTGGTTCTAGGGCATGTCCGGCCCATCTTGCCCAGTCCCGCCACGCTGGCCACCCTCTAATGAATTTCCTTTCAATGTGCACTAATCTGTGCACTGGGTCACCAGTTAATAATACTGTGAAAGAAAAACGTTCAGTTCTCAGATGAGTTTGGAAAACATTGATTTAAATGATTTAAAACATTTAGTAGAAAACCAGAAGTGGCTTCTCAGCTCACAGTGATTATTCTATGTTCTAATTGTCCTGTATGTCTTACCAGCTTATTTGGAAACATTTTTCTCCTTGATGTTTGATATATTAATAACTAGAGCTTATATCTTACAAACCTATGTCTCCCTGATTATAGGGATAGGTCTAAGGAAAAGCCAACAAAGCCATCAGGGTGCTTATCTGGATTTTTTATACCATACTTCCATGTGGAGTAGGCTGATTAATAAAAATGAAACTACCATACATCTTAACTATTAAAACATGGAGTAGAGTTTCATATTTAGGGGACATATTGAGCAATAAGAGGAGGGAGGTGGTGTGCATTACTACTAACACCCTCTCAAGCAATGGTGGAAATTCTGAAAGTACCATCAATTTTCATTTATGGTCTACTAGAGTATTAGTAAGGAAATATTTTTTAAAAATATATTTTATTGATTTTTTACAGAGCGGAAGGGAGAAGGATAGAGAGTTAGAAACATCGATGAGAGAGAAACATCAACCAGCTGCCTCCTGCACACCTCCTACTGGGGATGTGCCCGCAACCAAGATACATGCCCTTGACCGGAATCGAACCTGGGACCTTCCACTGAGCCAAACCGGTTTGGCGAGAATTTGTTCTTAATCTCTTTCCCAGGCTGGGTCAAGGGCCACCTCTAGGTACCCACCATGGCCCTGTTCCCCTGACCTCAGCACCCCTCACCTGGGGATCCTCATAACTGCCACCTGGCTAACCCCACCTCCTCTGGGATAGGGATGGTTTCTCTACTGCTCAATGGCTGGTGAGCAAAGTGAGAAAGTAGGTGAAGAAGGGATAGGAGAGAGGGGGAGGGGGGAGCAGCATGTACAAAGACCCAGAGCTGGGGAATGGAGAGGCTGATGAATGCGGGGTACAGGCCTCGACTGCCAGTCCGAGAGCTTAGACTGCTGAAACTTTTGAAAGCACGTAGGAACGCGGGCCAGCTTATACTTTTTTTTTTTTTCCCTCAGATATTTACTGAGCACCTCCTATGTACCAGGGACTAGCCTGTGGGGTGGCATAGCTGTGACTCTCATAAAAGGCTGGCTTCCCAAGCTTTGGGTGCCACTGAGGTCAGGTTGCCCGCAGCCCCAGCTTCCCTGGCCCAAGCCCAGCCTCTCGGTGTAGCCAAGCTTTACTCAGCCACAGGTCCTTGTGGTTGCCTGCTCTGCTCTGGGTTGCAGGGGACGCCTAGGGCAACTGGTCAGGTTGCCAGGCTGCTTTGCAAACAGAGGCCCTCACTGGGTTGCTCTGGCACAGCCAACGGATTGGCTTATCTACTGCCCCGGGAGGGGCGTGGGCAAGGGCACCATGCCAAGGTTTGGGGTTCCTTCTTGGGACCTGCTTATAGCTGGACTTAGGAGTACCTTGTCGTGAGTTCCTTGTGGGTGGGGCATGGCTGTAAGCCTGCAGCAGGGCCCTGCCAATATGCTATTCCCTCCAGCCCCTGGTTAGGAGGCTGGCCATGCCCTACCCCCACCAGGAGGGTGGGACCTGGCTCCTGAGGTGTGAGGCAGTTGGGCAGAACCTGCCCTATGGCTTGGGGGATGTCTTTAGTACCTGGAAGGACAACAGAGTGAGTGCAGGACATTGGTTTGTGAGGAAATGGCTGGGATGAAAGGGAAAAAAGTCTTCATGAGAAAAAGTATGGGTTGAGGATGGAATCTGCCAGGCAAGACCAGGGAGTCTTGGGGAGATGCCACTAAAGAAGAGGAGAAGTTTGGGTGTGGCCCTTTCATCCTGGACACTGGACCTGGGTTAACAGGGCCTCTTCCTCTTTTACCTTCTTTTGGTGAATGGGGTTGGTTGTTACATAATTGTGCTAGGAGTTTGTGGTTTCCTGGTCATCTTCACCATGTCAAAATTTCCCAGGGCCCTACCCCAGGCCTCTTAAACATATGCTTTTCTCTAGGAAAATGAGGGGCTACACCCTTTAGGCTTTAATTAATCAGGAAGGTCCGGCCCATCTTGCCCAGTCCCGCCACGCTGGCCACCCTCTAATGAATTTCCTTTCAATGTGCACTAATCTGTGCACTGGGTCACCAGTTAATAATACTGTGAAAGAAAAACGTTCAGTTCTCAGATGAGTTTGGAAAACATTGATTTAAATGATTTAAAACATTTAGTAGAAAACCAGAAGTGGCTTCTCAGCTCACAGTGATTATTCTATGTTCTAATTGTCCTGTATGTCTTACCAGCTTATTTGGAAACATTTTTCTCCTTGATGTTTGATATATTAATAACTAGAGCTTATATCTTACAAACCTATGTCTCCCTGATTATAGGGATAGGTCTAAGGAAAAGCCAACAAAGCCATCAGGGTGCTTATCTGGATTTTTTATACCATACTTCCATGTGGAGTAGGCTGATTAATAAAAATGAAACTACCATACATCTTAACTATTAAAACATGGAGTAGAGTTTCATATTTAGGGGACATATTGAGCAATAAGAGGAGGGAGGTGGTGTGCATTACTACTAACACCCTCTCAAGCAATGGTGGAAATTCTGAAAGTACCATCAATTTTCATTTATGGTCTACTAGAGTATTAGTAAGGAAATATTTTTTAAAAATATATTTTATTGATTTTTTACAGAGCGGAAGGGAGAAGGATAGAGAGTTAGAAACATCGATGAGAGAGAAACATCAACCAGCTGCCTCCTGCACACCTCCTACTGGGGATGTGCCCGCAACCAAGATACATGCCCTTGACCGGAATCGAACCTGGGACCTTCCACTGAGCCAAACCGGTTTGGCGAGAATTTGTTCTTAATCTCTTTCCCAGGCTGGGTCAAGGGCCACCTCTAGGTACCCACCATGGCCCTGTTCCCCTGACCTCAGCACCCCTCACCTGGGGATCCTCATAACTGCCACCTGGCTAACCCCACCTCCTCTGGGATAGGGATGGTTTCTCTACTGCTCAATGGCTGGTGAGCAAAGTGAGAAAGTAGGTGAAGAAGGGATAGGAGAGAGGGGGAGGGGGGAGCAGCATGTACAAAGACCCAGAGCTGGGGAATGGAGAGGCTGATGAATGCGGGGTACAGGCCTCGACTGCCAGTCCGAGAGCTTAGACTGCTGAAACTTTTGAAAGCACGTAGGAACGCGGGCCAGCTTATACTTTTTTTTTTTTTCCCTCAGATATTTACTGAGCACCTCCTATGTACCAGGGACTAGCCTGTGGGGTGGCATAGCTGTGACTCTCATAAAAGGCTGGCTTCCCAAGCTTTGGGTGCCACTGAGGTCAGGTTGCCCGCAGCCCCAGCTTCCCTGGCCCAAGCCCAGCCTCTCGGTGTAGCCAAGCTTTACTCAGCCACAGGTCCTTGTGGTTGCCTGCTCTGCTCTGGGTTGCAGGGGACGCCTAGGGCAACTGGTCAGGTTGCCAGGCTGCTTTGCAAACAGAGGCCCTCACTGGGTTGCTCTGGCACAGCCAACGGATTGGCTTATCTACTGCCCCGGGAGGGGCGTGGGCAAGGGCACCATGCCAAGGTTTGGGGTTCCTTCTTGGGACCTGCTTATAGCTGGACTTAGGAGTACCTTGTCGTGAGTTCCTTGTGGGTGGGGCATGGCTGTAAGCCTGCAGCAGGGCCCTGCCAATATGCTATTCCCTCCAGCCCCTGGTTAGGAGGCTGGCCATGCCCTACCCCCACCAGGAGGGTGGGACCTGGCTCCTGAGGTGTGAGGCAGTTGGGCAGAACCTGCCCTATGGCTTGGGGAGCCCTCCTCCTGGCCCTGGCCCTAGCCCTGGCCCAGTGCTCAGACTACACAAGAGGAGAGCAGGGGGCCCAGTGAACACCAGTAGGCCCTTTATACCTATTCCCCTGGGAACATTCTTTTTCTGTTGAGATAAAATTCACATAACTTAAACCATTTTTAGGTTTTCTTGAAGGGGTAGGAATTTTTGGAAAGGCTCCTTTCCTTGAACTCCCTTAAAGACATCTTTTCACCCCCCATGGATGTCTTTAGTACCTGGAAGGACAACAGAGTGAGCACAGAAGGGCATTGGTTTGTGGGTAAATGGCTGGGATGAAAGGGAAAAAAGTCTTCATGAGAAAAAGTATGGGTTGAGGATGGAATCTGCCAGGCAGACCAGGGAGTCTTGGGGATATGCCGCTAAAGAAGAGGAGGAGAAGTTTGGGTATGGTCCTTTCATCATGGACACTGGACCTGGGTTAACAGGGCCTCTTCCTCTTTTACCTTCTTTTGGTGAATGGGGTTGGTTGTTACATAACTGTGCTAGGAGTTTGTGGTTTCCTGGTCATCTTCACGATGTCAAAATTTCCCAGGGCCCTACCCCAGGCCTCCTGAACATATGCTTTTCTCCAGGACAATGAGGGCCCACACCTCCTAGGCTTTAATTAATCAGGAAGCCTCTCCTCCAGCTAATGGTAGCTCTGGGAGAGAAACTTAGACATCACAAAGCACCATCCTGACACTCCCATGGGGAGGGGTGAGGAGGCCGAGATGCTTTGACAAGAGAAAGGGGGCATTTCTTTAGCACTCAGAAGCCTTCTCAAACTTATTGACCCCATGTTCAATTGACCCCATGGGTCACATGGTAGGGAGATGATGCTTCCTCTAAATGTTTCCCTAGGCCACCCATTTCAGTGGTTCATTGTTCTTTCTCATCCTTCACCATTAGCTCATTTTCATAAGATTTACCTAAAATCTTTTAAGGTAATGTGACTGTCTCTGTGGAGATGTGAATCATCCTGCTTCCCTTGTACAGGTTGCTCTTACGCACCTTGAAAACCATTCTCTTGGCTACTACCAGAGAAATTTTCCATCTCACCCCCCTTTCTCCACTGTCCATGTGGCTCTCCCCAGCTTTCTGTTTTCAATGTTGAAATCATTGCCTTTAGGCTGTCTTTAATGAATAGAGTTGCTCAACTGGTTATCTTAGCTTTGTTTAAAATCTTGGGG
>NW_005355750.1:219025-221365 GCF_000412655.1 Myotis brandtii | reverse complement strand
CCCCCCCCACACACACACACATTCGGTCATCCCTCTGGTCATTTTGGACATGAGGGACCCTGGCTCATATATATATTTGCACACATATGTATATAGTTCCCAACATTGGGCACATAGTACATGGCATATAATTGAGTATTTAATGTACATACAATACTTGACAAATAGTAAGTGCTCAATAGATTTTGTGGAATTGACAAGAGGTATTAAAGAAATGGAAAGTCAGACAGATATGTTTCTACAAGATAGTTGCTTTGAAGCCCAAAATGCCAGGAAAGGCTGTATGCAATATCTGAATACCAAGAAAGAATTAAAAATCAATTTGCATCTAACACTGATGCAAATTGAACAAGTTAATAGACTCGAAGCTTAGTGTTGAATTACTATAAGTCTTATTACTATAACTCTTATTTGAGTTACTATAACTCTTACTTAGGTTTATATGAAATGTGGATAAGTGATTTTTAGTCAAATATAAACTTTCATTATAATCTATATATATAAAAGCTTAAGTGACTGAATGACTGGTTGCTATGATGTGCACTGATCACCAGGGGGCAGACGCTCAATGCAGGAGCTGCCCCTTGGTGGTCAGTGCGCTCCCACAGCCAACCTCTGCTGGCCGGCCAACCTCTCATGGTACCTCCTCCTGGCCAGCCCGAGGGATCCCACCCATGCATGAATTCGTGCACTGGGCCTCTAGTAGTTATATAGAAAAGACATAATTTATGCACTTATTTCAGCTTCTGTTTTACCATCCAAAGGAATTGAGGAAGTGAGCTATTGAATCTTTTTTTTCCTTACCAGTTGTTGCTGTGCATTTTTTGTCCATGACCAGAATTACAGTGACAAAAAGCAATTAAAGAACCAATGAGAATCATGCCTTGCAGATGTAACCATATATTATTAACAAATCCTTCAATAATCACTAACTTTCCCTTTCTAAAAAATTTTTGTTTTGATTTAATAATAATAAGAAAGTTATTATTTAACCCAGACTATAAAAATATGTATTATATAAAAATAAAAACATTATCAAATAAAAAGACATCACATTATATTTATGAAACTAAAAAAGTCAGAAAGCCCACTAAGAAATTCAGTCAAGAACAAGAAGTTAAGACAAGTTTAAATCAGCAACATTCATTTTTATTTACCCCCCCCCTGAGAGTCTTATATACAACTTTTAGTAGTCACATTCATCAATTTAATTTTTATAAATTCAGCAGCAGTCTTTGGAATAGTAGGAGAAAAAGGATTGTGTTGTGATCTTCAGTGAACCAGGTGAATTCTTGCTCCATTCAATAATCCAAGTCTTCAGATATCTTAAAAGGCTGAATTAAAACCATACGTAGAAAAATTGTTATATTCCTCTTTACACACACATGCTTATAAGAATTACATTATAATATACTGTAATGTATTACATTACCACACACTCTCACTCACTTCTTTGGATTACAATACTTTCCTGGACAGAAAACTTAAATGCAACAATTTTCAAACTTCAGTGTGCGTAAATATGATTTCTATTCCAAAGAACTACAGTGATGTCCAGAAATGCTATTTTTAAAAGCACTCCTACATGATTCTGAAGCAGTTATTCATCAGTGATTACTCTTTAAGGAATAAGTAGTTTTAAACATTATTTATTATAATATTCATGCATTTGATATTATAAATCAAAAGTCATTCATAATCCTCAGTTTATAATAGTGTTAGAATGTTTACATGTTTCTTTATACGTATACACACATGATTTTATAGGTGGATTTAATTATATTCAATAACGTGAGCACATAGATGGAATAATATTATTGCATTTTCATGAATGGGTTTTCCTTTTTAGTTTTTCCATATCAGCCACTTCCTGACTGATTGCCATTTACTTTGTTTCCAATGTTTGCTACTACTAACAACACTGCAAAAAATAATCCTTTATATATGTTCTTATATACTAGTGTCTTTATCTGTATGGAAAAAATTCTCAGTGGTAGAATTGTTGGGTCAAAGGATCTGTGAAGCATTTTAAGTTTTTTAAAATAGAAGTTTCCATTTCCAAAGACTATCACACTTCTTATTTCCAAAAGCAACGTTTAAAATTACAGTTTTCTTTGTATTCCTACTAGCAATAAACATTGGTGATTTTAAGTTTTTGTTGGTCTGATTTACATAAAATGGCATCTCATCATTAGTCATAATTTGAATTACTAGTGAATTTAAGCATTTAAAAATGTCTATCATTTGAAATTCATTTTTTAAAAATATGTTTTTTATTGATTTTTTACAGAGAGGGAGAGGAATAGAGAGTTAGAAACATCGATGAGAGAGAAACATTGA
>NW_005355750.1:190925-218077 GCF_000412655.1 Myotis brandtii | reverse complement strand
AATGCAACAATTTTCAAACTTCAGTGTGCGTAAATATGATTTCTATTCCAAAGAACTACAGTGATGTCCAGAAATGCTATTTTTAAAAGCACTCCTACATGATTCTGAAGCAGTTATGCATCAGTGATTACTCTTTAAGGAATAAGTAGTTTTAAACATTATTTATTATAATATTCATGCATTTGATATTATAAATCAAAAGTCATTCATAATCCTCAGTTTATAATAGTGTTAGAATGTTTACATGTTTCTTTATACGTATACACACATGATTTTATAGGTGGATTTAATTATATTCAATAACGTGAGCACATAGATGGAATAATATTATTGCATTTTCATGAATGGGTTTTCCTTTTTAGTTTTTCCATATCAGCCACTTCCTGACTGATTGCCATTTACTTTGTTTCCAATGTTTGCTACTACTAACAACACTGCAAAAAATAATCCTTTATATATGTTCTTATATACTAGTGTCTTTATCTGTATGGAAAAAATTCTCAGTGGTAGAATTGTTGGGTCAAAGGATCTGTGAAGCATTTTAAGTTTTTTAAAATAGAAGTTTCCATTTCCAAAGACTATCACACTTCTTATTTCCAAAAGCAATGTTTAAAATTACAGTTTTCTTTGTATTCCTACTAGCAATAAACATTGGTGATTTTAAGTTTTTGTTGGTCTGATTTACATAAAATGGCATCTCATCATTAGTCATAATTTGAATTACTAGTGAATTTAAGCATTTAAAAATGTCTATCATTTGAAATTCATTTTTTAAAAATATGTTTTTTATTGATTTTTTACAGAGAGGAAGGGAGAGGGATAGAGAGTTAGAAACATCGATGAGAGAGAAACATTGATCAGCTGCCTCCTGCACACTCCCTACTGGGGATGTGCCCGCAACCAAGGTACATGCCCTTGACTGGAATCGAACCTAGGACCCTTGAGTCCGCAGGCCAACGTTCTATCCACTGAGCCAGACCGGTTAGGGCTGAAATTCATTTATTATGAGTTGTCTTTTCATAGCTTTACCAATTATCCAATAAATATTGTCTTTATCATAACAATTGATGAGCTATATATGTGTGTGTAAAGTTTACATACATGAATTTACCCTGTTCATGCAATATACAAGTTATAGGTGCTCTATATGTCTACATATATTAACACTTTATATTTATATACTTTTAAGAGTTCCAACTTTTATCCTTTGACTCAATCAGTATTTCTTATATGTCATAATATGTCTAAAAAAAACCCCTTACTTTTGAAAGAATAGAAAATGTACCCACTAACTCATTTCACCATTTTTCTTTTTGATGTATAACTTAGCAAATTTTTTGCCTTGTTCATTTTTTTCTTGTTATACTTTCCTCAAGAAAGCAAATTATAAAATGCAAATCTGTTTCTTGACCAGCTTAATCTTCCATAGCCACCACTTCCCTAAGAATCGCTAAAATAAAATATAAATATGAAATGTAGCAGATAAGACCATTCATTATAGGGCTCTATGCAGCCTTTTCATCTTAGGTTTTGCATCACTTTGCTTCTCTTCACAGAACCTCTCCATATCCCTACCTATTTCATTAAACAATCTTGTCTTTGTCAATAGTGTTTTTAATTTTTGTATTTTCAGCACTCAGGATACCACTTGTCACCATAAATATGTTCAATATATATTTTTGAATGAAAAACTTGTTTCCCAAAGGTGTGCTTCTCTTTTATGCCTCCATATTTTGTACTTGCTATGTCCTTTCCCTAAAATGGTCTATCTTTCAGTCATCTCCTATTTAACTTGAACATTACATCTTCTTCATAATTTTTCCAAACTTTCTATACTCCTATAGTATTGAATACTTACCATAGCATGCATTATACAACCATAAATATGTCTTATTTCTTTCCTGAAATTACCCCATATATCTTTAAAAGATTTATTCATATTTATTTACCCAGTTTTTCCTTAGCTCCATTACATACCATTGTTATGGCTTAGAATATATACGGTGTCCCAAAACACTATACACACTTAACAGCTGATAGTTCAATTGATGTTTCTTTTCAGATTTAACCCACTGGAATGAATAATTATTCAAAGTGTGCATACATTTTTTGGAAAACCCTTATTTGTAACTGAAAGGTGAACTCATAGTAATAAAAATCTATTATATATTCTCTATATGGATATACATACATAAACATATATACATGTATATAAAATATGTGTCTATACATTCTTTCTAGTACCAGAGGAGCTCTCAATTTTCCAGAGGAATGTACTTGTTTAGAATGAGGATGAATAAATTTTCCTCACTCACCTCACTGGGTTATAATTCGCATTTTCCTTTTCAGTGTATTTCAGAATGGTCCCCTAGGAAGAGATTTGGACATGGAAATTAGTCGAGCAGCATTAAAACCGTCTGGCTCATTGAGATTTTCCGAATGGAAGAAAATAATTATTGGGAAATAAATCAGACCTCCCCTCAAATGTCTTAGAAGCTCTCTGAACATTTAAAAACACCATCTGTAATTAGGAAAGGAAACAAGTGTGATGTAGGGGGCACAGAAAGTCTTTTCCATGCCTTAAACATTATGTTCCTGACATAGTTGCAGCAAATATCAAATCCCTTGTATGGAAGAAGTGAGGCAGGCCCTTGTCAGAAGGTAAGAACTATCGAGAAGGCATTGAATCTTCATAAAGTAAGAAGGTATTGGGATATTTTTCCCCCAAACCAGCAGAGTTATGCTTCCCAGAGGCAGAATTAGTGCAGTGGTGCTAAATAGAAGTCAGTGGACAAAGAAAGAAGTATCATGTGATGGGAAATAAGGCTAGTGGCCTCTGATAGGATAAGATATAAAAAGTCCAAGCTTTTATGATTTTAGGAAAAATATGATAGATATAAAGTAAAAGAAAGGAAAGTAGCAGGAGTTTTAATGGAAGAAACTACAAAAGAGATATATGAAAAGTTAAGCTATTTTTTAGAAGATTAATTTCTGTTTTAATAAAATGAGGTCCAAATCATAATATTCTGCTTCATGGTTCTTTGTACCTCTGTCAGAAATATAGACCTCTTAGCCAGAGGTGTCCCCATGATTGCAATTTTCATGTTCTCTAAGAATAATTTTCAGTTCATTCCTGTCTTCTTCCTTACATGCATCATAAGTTTCCTATTAATACGTGTTTGTGATTTCTTTCCACTGTTATGCAAAGTAGAATGCCTCAGCCTCAATTGCAGCTATGGGTGTGAAGCCCCGGGCTATTGACCCTTAAAGAACCACACACCTGAGGAGTTCAGCATGTCCAGATCATCTGCTTTCAGGGAAGAATTCATCTCCCGGTATTGAATTTGGTGGATAAAATTCTCTCTCGAAGAAACTGACAACAGACGTCTTAAGTTATAAATCAGCAGAAAATAATCAAACTTTCCCTCCCTCTGTGTGCTTTTTCCTAGCAGTGCAAACATACCCAATCTTCATTCATACCCTTGTCTAGTTTCCATCCCATTCTACTACCAAGCTAAAGCTATTGCCATTGTAGAACAACCTAGTTTCTTCCCCACAAGGCAGCCAGAAGCTTTTCCGAATCCATTGGAGTGTTTCCTAAAATCTCGCTAAAATCTATCTTCCCTTCATTCTCACTATAAAGTCTTTTTCATCTTTCATCCCAACTATTTAAAACTGCTATCCTTGTCAGTTATGTGATCCTTCAATTCCTCATACATCCTGTTGCCTGGAACTTTCTTAAAAGGCTGCCTCACTATTTCACTCTTCTACATAATACTTTAATACTATTCTTCTTCTTGCCATGGAATACAGAACTTCATGATTTTCCCCCTCTTCTCCAGCCTTATCAGTAGCTTCTCTCCTTGAGCTCAACTCTTATTCCCCCCTCCCGAACAACAAATGTTGCATCCTTTAAGCTTCTCTACACTTGTACATAGTTTTCTCTTCCCCTATAAATGCACCTTACCCAGTTATTTGAACTCTTATCTTCAAAATTTATCTTGAATGCCTCCTAGAATGGGCCTCTGATACTCCCCTTTCCCTTCCAGTTAATTATTCTCTTCTCTGTGCCACTGTCCCCTTATTCATATGAATATATAACACTACCCTGCAATTTATTTGTTTACATATATATCTCTTCCATTAGATTTGAAATTCCATGAAGACAAAAAACACTTGGTTATCTATGTCCATATCATAAGATCCTAGGCACATTGCTTGACAGAATGGCACAATCAGTAATAAGTATATAGCAAAAGCAAATGAATCTTTGGGCAAAAAAAAGGATTCATGTTTAACTATATAAGCATATTTATTCTAAACTAGCAATTCTATAATGTCCCAGTTAAATATATAGATGAAGTACAGGACTCATCAAAACAACCTAAGCCCCTTTTCTTTTCTAAAATCTTATTCCCTCTTTTTGAGAAACTGCTTAAGCCTCTTATAGGCTCCATCTTTCTGGCCATTTGATTCTTGGATCTAATATTTTTATGTGTTTTTTTTTTATCCCAAGAATGTTCTTATCCCATAAAACATTGGAAAGACCATAATTTAGCTCAGACCTGCAAGTTGTTGTAGCTGTCTTCCCTTCTGAGACCGCAAGAAGAACACGATGAGACCAATCAACACAATGACCCCAAGGACTCCAAATACAACCGGGAGTGCATTTCCTAAGTGCAAGTAAACATCACAAGAGATGAGAATGTCTTAGCTAAAAGAAGTGGGTCCCTTTCTTAGGTCAGATACAGGATCATTGAAGTAAGTGTCATATCCTCAGAACTTCTAACCTAAAGTCTCTTAACAAAAGGAATTCTAAATAATGCAGACAGTTGGTCCTATGCTCAGAAACCTCAAGATTATATACCTTTGGCGTTTGATGATTCTTTGACTGCACTGCCTGTAGGAGAAAAAGAGAAGGAGACTCAATTCTAAGAGTAATATATAGAACAAATATTTCTATTTCTGTATACTTAAAACTTATATAATGTCATTAACCAATGTTACCACAATAAATTTAGTCTTAGAAAAAAAAATAGGACCTGGTGACTGACTGGGGGAGGTGATAGATCAAAGGGAGAGGAAGAAATTCAAACGAGAGATTTGGATGGGTGGTGGTACCACTTCCTGGGTTAAGGAATATCGACTTTTATTGAAAACAATTAACTTTTTATTTTCTATGTGAGCCTTGAGTGCCCTCAGTCAAGCAAACTACTGTTTCCGACCTAAAACGATGTTGTTCTTCTCTTTCTTCCCTCTGCACAGGAACACAGATAAGTAATATGCTTTACCTTGGTGAAGGCCAATGTATAACAACAAATATTTTCATCATTTCTTCAGACTGAAACATTATGATTCTTTCCTTACTAGATCCCTATGTTGGCATACCCAGTCTTTACACAATGCACTCGATGACTCACCCCTTCTTAGCTACCAGAGGTTGCAAGCTTAATCCCGTATCCTGGCACTCACCTGAGCATATCACAGCAGCATCTTCCTTGTGCCCACAGTCACTGTGCCCCCAGGATTTGGCAGGACAATCCCACAAGGAAGACTCATTCCCTTTGCACTTCACTTCATTGAGCCATATGGGCCCAGTCCCCTGACCAAATGCCGCCTCTTTGAGTGCCTTCAAAGCTGAGCCACAGCCCAGCTGTCGACACACCACCTGAGCATTGTCGAGGTTCCAGGAGTCATCACACACTGTCCCCCAGGAACCGTCGTGCCAGACCTCCACACGTCCAGAACAAGTAGTGTTTCCTTCTTGAAGTCTTATCTTGTCTGAAAAATCAGAGACCTAAGGTCATTTTTGAGAAGATTAAAAACTCCTAAGAGGTCACAGGGGCAAAGAGATATTTGAAACTCTTTTAAAGACTATTTTAAAACGTTGCTTATTTAATGCACATTTAAAAAATAAATTTTAACAAAATGTATCTTTTATGAAAATACATGTCCTTTCAGCAAAATATTTCATATTGGACATAAGAACAGTAGTGTGACTCACAAAATGTCAAATAAATAATGTGAACATTGCATAATGTTAAATTTTCTCAAATATAAAAGAGCTTGAGAGATTGCCAGGTACATAGAAAATTTCTTCCAGTTTAATAAGATGGAGAATGGGGAAATACTTTAGGATTGGTCTTTATGACTGCTTCTTGTTTTATATTAGTACATCAAAATGATATTGAAAGGAAAATTGGAAAGGTAAAGTAGACCATTCAATAGTTAAATACTGAATCACATATTCTCTGCTCCTCATTTGTTCACAGAGAAAGCAATTGAATAGGACTTTCAGGAAGACCATGGGCCGTATAAATAATCTATGGAAAAAATGATTTCTGGTCTTGAAAATCTATAGATCAAATGAAATAAAACCAATTTTACGATCCAGGTAGAATAGGTATTAACTAGAGTTTACCCATTCCTACTTAATGAGATCAGAAGATCATAGTGGAGTCACAGAATGGAATTTTCATATAGGCCAGAATGGAATTTTCAAATACTCACGGGCACATGTGATCCAGGTCTCCTCTGAGGGGCTTGCCAGTCTCTGCTTCCATGGAGATGATGGGCACGCCCATAATGTGTCAGGCCCTTTCGGACACTGAACATTGTCCACCCACATGTACCTGGACATTGTCGTGGCTGCAGATGCAGGGCTGATGTTCCCTTTGTCTGCACAGCCCAGCTGCCTGCATACCACCTCCACAGTGGTTGGAGACATGTTACTCTTGCCAATGCTGCCCCATGTTCCATTATAAAAAAGTTCCAGACGTCCTGCACAGGTCTCTCTGCCGGTTTCACTGGTCAGTTTCAGAGACAAGAACTCTGGAGTGAAATACAGAGTGAGTAGTTTCACATCTTCTCTGAAAATTCACAAGGCTCCTTCCCTTTATTCTGGTGTGAGAATGACTTCAAAAATGAGCACACTAGCCCTAGCTGGTTTGGCTCAGTGGATAGAACATTGGCCTGCAGACCAAAGGGTCCCAGTTCAATTACGATTAAGGGCACGTACCTTGGTTGCAGGCTCCTCCCTGGCCCAGGCCCTGGTTGGGGCTCATGCAGGAGGCAACCAGTCGATGTGTTTCTCTCACATCGAGTTTTTCTCTATCTTTCCCTCTCTCTTCCGCTCTCCCTAAAAAAATCAATGGAAAAATATCCTTGGGGAGGATTAACAACCACAAAAATAAGTACACTATATCAATTAGTAGTAATTTTTTTTAGTAACTATGGGGTGATTTAGTAGATTTTAATAAAATATAGTATTTTTCTATATCTTCTGCTTTTACAGTCTTGGGTTTTGTACTCAGGGACCTCTTTAGAAGGCCACCAATGATTTTAAGTTGACTTCTAGGTCTCAATAAAAGGCTCAAATCTTTTATTAATTACATAGTTTGAACTTTCTACCTAAGTTACTGTATTTTATCCTCAAGAATTTTATTCCATTCATTTTTTTGCAACTGTCCTTGACAGTTAAAATTTACTGAGATATTCAGATACTAAACCCAAGATTTTGTGTGCATTACCTTAAAATGGAATAGTCCCCTTTCTGACACATCACAGTTTTGTTGCATGTGTTCTCTACCAAATGTGTGTCATTAAATGTGGTTGATGTCCACATCACTTCTGGCATATAGAATTTTTCACTTCCCTAAGTTACTGATCATAGTACTGTTTTCCCCAATATATTACAACTGAGTACATTTTTCTACCTCACCATAGTTTCTGAAGCTTGCCATGTATACAAAATAAGATCAGTGGGTTCTTCTGATAATTTTTGCTCCTATGACATATAAGTCTTATTTGTCTGTCATGAAAAATTACTTGGGCATGATAGCTATCTTTTTCTCTGTAGAATGTAGTACTAATGCATTTCTTCTTGTCTCTTAAACCTACTTTTTTTTTATTAATACAGTGATTATCAAGAGGTGCACTGAATCTTTACTCAATATTCAGCTCTACGTATATTTGTAAAAGAACTTCTCATTATTAGTTTTGTTGTCATTTTTGTGATATGCAAGCTCATTTCTGAAATTTTCTCCTTCTAATTTTATACTACCTTGCACAGGAGGTAGCACTAATTCATCAAATCTATACTTCTGGGATCCTGACTCTCGCAATAGTTTCCTCTCTACTTGTTTTTCAGGCAATTCTTTCAGATTAATACCCCCCACTATCCTTTGCCCTACCTCAGTCTTTTCGTATGTAATTGTGACCAGAGGTTATGTGCAGAACTTACCTGAGCAGATAGCTCCTGCATCCTCCTTATGCCTGCAATTGTGCCGCCCCCAGCCATGTGAAGGGCACTGCCAAATACGAGCTTCTTTTCCATTACAGTTTATCTCATCCAGCAAGACGGGCCCTGTTCCCTCCCCAAAATAAGCAGAACCAGTGGCATTAATGGCGACCCCACAGCCCAGCTGTCTGCACACCACATGGGCATCGTTCAGGTCCCAGCTGTCATCACAGATGGTGCCCCAGGAGCCCTCATGATAGACCTCTACTCTCCCAGCACAGCGACCACCTCCATTTACCAGGCGAAGTTGACCACTCTCTGGAAAGAGAAAGTAAAATATTACTAAAAATGCATTCCTAAGGATTGAGATAGTTTTTACAGATTGATCACTGATTCTCACCTATGCAAGCAACAGCTCTTTCTTCCGAAATGGTAGAGCTTGTTGGGTTCAAAGATGTTGAATTGCACGGGGATAGTGTCTGACTCTGGTTTCCTGCAAATACCAAACTGCTCAGTCAAACAAGATTCAAAAGGTAGAGTGAGGAAGGGAGGCCAGACGAATGAAGTATTAGATAGATGAGCTGGGAACAAACATAGCTTTAGAGAGAAAGAAATGGGACGGGTCAACCAGGCAAGGAATTTACCAGGTGCTTTAAGAAGCACTAGATAACTATTAGACCAATGAACATCAAGTTCACACTTTCTCTAAAAAGGTAAGTGAGGTTAATATTCCAGTACATTTCTCATGACCCCTCACAATGGATCTTTCCCTTTTACATTTGTTTTTCACCCCTATAGGTGCACCTGCTCTTAAGGCCCAGCACCATGGGAGAGGCTCGTCACTGGCTGCCCTTGATCCTCTTACCTGAGCAGATTACAGAGGCCACTTGCTCTGCAGAACATAGTGATGCACCCAGAGCAGTTACAGGACAATCTCCCATGTGTTGCTCAGTTCCAGTGCAGTAATACATGTGCCTCCAGATCTGACCATTTCCTTTCCCAAAATGTGCTCTTCCTGGGATAGAAAGGGCAATTCCACATTTAAGCTGCTGGCACAAAACGTGGGCATCTTCCATGTCCCAGTGAGAGTTGCAGAGGGATCCCCAGGTCCCTAGAACCTTGAGCTCCACTCTTCCTTCACATGTGGTCTTGCCATTCACCAAGCGCATTTCTGTGTACCCTGGAAGGAAACTGGGCTTTAAAAAGATGTCTGTGATTACCTAGCCCTGCTGTCTCCCAAGCAAGGGAACAGATTGAACATGAACTCTGAGTCTTACTTGAGCAGACGACGCCAATGTCTCTGCTGTGACTGCAAGTCCCATCTGGGCGGGGTGCTACTGGGCAGAGTGAAAGATGGGACTCATGCCCCTCACACTGGAATTCTTCAGCCCAAATCCGTCCATTTCCTTCTCCAAAGTAAGCTCCCCCCAGAATAGAAATAACGGTGCCACATTGTAATTCCCTGCACAGCACAGTGGCAGATTCCAGAGAGAAGTCAGAGTCACAAACAGAGCCCCATGTGTCGCCATATTTAACTTCAACACGACCAGAACAGGGAATGTCTCCTCCAACCAGTCTGGGTTCCCTGTGGGCTGAAAAATAATATTTCAGTGAGAGAGAACATAATTCCAAGAATTTTTTTTTTATGATGGAAGTAAGGAAGGAAGTGAAAGTGAGAAAGGGAATCCAGGGTGATTAGTCATTTTCCTCTTGGCTTCCATTTTCCTCTGGGCATAGCAAATTCTAGAACTCCCCATTCCTCATTAGACCAATTCATTTGAGAGAATTCTGAAACTTTGCTTCCTGAAGCCTTTCTGTATTTTCCTTACATTGTTCATAATAATGGAGACCACAGATAATGTGTAGTCACTCTATCTTTTGACCCTGTACTTAATCCTCCACCTACTGCCATCTGGGGTCTGCCCCAAACTTTTCAAATGGTTTTGGAAAGTTTTTCAATATGCTTCCTGTTTTCAAATGATCAGACCCCCCCTTTTCCCTTTGATATATTGCACTTGATACATGAGATACTTCTTTCTCCTGTTTTCTCCTCCTTCCTGCCTGACAGAATCTTTCATGAATTCCTTGACTGAAGGTTCTAGCCTCAACTTTCCCATCTTATCAATGGACATTTTCTCTTAACTGCCAATAAATGTTTTCATTTATACTTTTCTCTTTGAATTTATATTCATAAACGTATCTACTTGGACATCTGTAACTTTATGTGTTCAAAATGGAATGAATTATCTACAGACAAGCCCACTGTGTTCTTTTCCCAATTAATGATATCTAGACCAAATTGAATGACCTGAAATTGAACCACTTCTTTATCCACCATAAGCGCAATAATAATGATATCAGTGAATACTAAGTGAGCGCCTATTATATATGGTATTTTACTAAGTATGTAACAAACATTTTTCATCCTTATAATTGTTTTAGGGGGAAATCATTAATATCATTCCAATTTTACAGATAAGAAAAGTGAAACATAGAGAGTTGTAGTAATTTGCTAAGTTCATTCAGTGAGTTAGTGAAGACTGGGATTTGAAGTTACGCAGTATATTCCAAAGCCTAGAATCTTGACCCTCACACTACACTGCACATGTGGAAAGTCACCAATCTCTGTCAGTTTTCCAGCATTTCTTCTGCATAATTTTTGCTATTGCTTTAATTAACACGTCTACATATATCAGATAGTCCTTTGAAATAGCTTTCTAAGTCCTCTTTCTAAAAAGCCTATGACACAATCACAAATATATTAATTGCATTTCAAATATTTTCACTTTTTATCTTTAAGATAATTCAATATTTCTTTACTACTTATACAATAATTTATCATTTCAGTAAATATTATTAAGCACCTGCAATGTTTTTAGGCATTTGGGTGGGTTTGAAATCACAGAGTTCAGTCTATCAGTGAAGACAGATAATACTAACACTACGAATAATTATCATAACCATTTATCCATCACTTGATGTGTAATTCCTGTGAAATGGGTGTTTTGTTACCACCATTTTTTCTTTTGAGGGAATTGCAGCACAGAGAGCTTTGGTAGACTCCCCAACATCACCCATCTATTAAAATTGAGGAGAAATGATAAACACTAATAAGTTAGCATACTTTAAAATACTGTATGATGTTACCTTAAAAGCCTTAATATCTATTTCTCTATCAATCATACCCAATGCCCCACCCTAAAGATGCTTGGGCATAGCATGGTTTTTCATGCTTTTGTTCCTCTGCATAAAGTTTTCTCTCTACTTAAAACACATTTTTCCTACCTCAAATCAAACTTCTTAAAAAATTGATTGAAAGTCTTATCTGAGGATCTCTGGCCAGTGTTCTCAGTGGTTAGAACATCGGCCTATAAACCAAAGGGTCTTGGATTTGATTTCTGGCCCCAGTCAGGATGTTTGTAGGAGGCAACCAATCGATGTGTCTCATATCAATGTTTTTTCTCTCTCCTCCTCCCTCCCTCCCACTCTCTTTCAATGGGAAACATATCCTTGGGGTGAGGATTAAAAAAAAAAAAAGTCTTACCTGAGCAGGTAACTTTAGCTTCTTCATAGTGATCACAGGTAAGTCCACCCCACTGCCAATTCTTGCAGTCCCAAATAGAAGTTTCATTTCCTATGCAGCTGATTAAAAACAGCCACATGTTTGTTGGCTTAATTTTGGAATAACTTTGATAGGATGTTTGGAGTGCAGATCCACATCCCAGCTGTTTGCAAACCACATTAGCTTCTTTCATCCCCCAGTTTCTGTCACACACTTTCCCTACTAGTTTCTGAATTTCCACCTCCACTGTCCCAGCACAGCGGCTGCCTCCTCCTATAAGTCTCAGTTCCAGATCTGATCCATCTGCAAAAGAAACATAAATTTAGGTTATAGGTACATGTGCAGGTTAACTCCCAAAGGATTTTTTAAAAAAAATCTTGCTCCTTTCCAGATACGGAGGCACTGGAAATTAAGGCTTACCCATCTTATGGCTTTTCTCGCAGCCAGCATAGATCATACATTTGGTTAGAAATAGGATGATAGTTTCAAGGGTTAATAAAAACTGTCAAAGGCAGAAAAATATGAACAAGACAGCTATTTTTAAAATATTTAAAATTTATATTATTTTCTGTCCCAGAACTCCAGGTAGATTTAGAACCCAAGAGCAGTCCGAATAATTACTACAAAAAATTGCACCAGACAACCCTCAAAACTAGTAAAAAAAAAAAAAAAAAAAAAAAAGAAAGAAAGGAAGAAAATGTTAAAAATTCATTACGCCCTGACTGGTTTGGCTCAGTGGATAGAGCATCGGTCTGTGGACTGAAGGGTCCCAGGTTTGATTCCAGTCAAGGGCATGTACCTTGGTTGTGGGCCCATCCCCAGTAGGAGGGTGTGCAGGAGGCAGCTGATCGATGTTTCTCTCTCATCGATGTTTCTAACTCTCTATCCCTCTCCCTTTCTCTCTGTAAAAAATCAATAAAATATATTTTTTAAAAAATTCATCACAACTGTAAAAGAATTCCCAACAAAGAAATTATTAGATATTTCTATCTCTCAGACATATTCTTACTCCTAAAGAATACAGGTCTTTCCTTCTCTGTTTTTGTTTTGTTTTAACTTACCAGAACATATGACACCAGCATCTTCATGATGATTGCAATAATGCTTCCCCCATTCATGGTGTCTGCACTGCCAAATAGCAGGTTCATGTCCTTGGCAGGAAACGCTGTCAAGCCAAATGTGTCCAGTTCCCTCACTGGCGTTAACGCGACCAATGCCAGTGATGGCAGTTGGGCATTCAAGTTGCTTACATGCCACAGCGGCATCATTACTATCCCAGCCATCATCACACACTGTCCCCCATTCTCCTTGGAATTTCACTTCTAATCTTCCTGAACATTTAGTGACTCCATCAACCACTCTCAGGCTCAGATCTGTTCCATCTGTAAGGAGGACACAAAACAAGTCAGTGATAAAGAAACAGTAAGAGACTTCCGGTCTACACGGTGGAGCAGGTAAACTCTGTGCTCACTTCCTCCCACGACCACATCAAAATTACAACTAAATTAGAGAACAACCATCATTGAGAAATACCTGAAGACTAGCTGAACAGATCCTAGAACTATAACTAGCTGATCCTATAACTAAGGATACAAAGAAGAAGCCACGTGAAGACTGGTAGGAGGAGTGGAGACGTGGGATAGGCAGGTCCCATATTCACAATATGGCAAGTAAGAATCCAGGGGGATATTTTGGCTGCAGAGGTACCCTGAGGAACAAAGGGTCCCAGCCCCGTCTGTGCTCCCCAATCCAGGGGATCAATGCTGGGAGGAGGAGTCCCCCTAACATCTGGCTGTGAAAACAAGTGGGTATTGTGTCCAAGAAAGATAATGAGCTGCTAGAGACAGAGGACTGCAGGTCATAAAGGGCTGTGCACAGACTCACTTGTTCACAATCTCAGTCACTCACAATCTCACTCACTCCAAGCTCCAGGACATGGGATGCACCTTGGAAAGTTCCAGGGACCTATGGGGAGAAACTAAATCGACTAACTTTAGGGTGAGAGCTGGAGTGACAGGGTTTGGGGTCAACTCTGTCTGGGAATGGACATTCCTTTGTTGAACTCTCTTCCCACCCTGCCAGCCAGATGTAGGTGGGCACCAAATCTGTGCTCTTCATTAATCTGGCTAACACCATTCTGCGTCCTGGTGATTCCCTGAGACCCTGCCCCACTCAACCAGCTCCTCTGGCCTGAGCCTCTTTTAGTGGCTCCTCCATACAAGTGGCCTGCCTTGGCTCCCACTGCAGACTTTCCCCCAATCTCTAAAACCCCGAACAAGCAACAGCCTGCCTCAAGTTTGCTAAGTGGCCCCAAGCCCAGCATAAGTGGTGACTGATCTCAACTTGCATTGCAACCAAGTGGCCCCAAGCCTAGCATAAGTGGTGGCCAGTCTGGGCCTATAAGGTAGCCTCAACTAAGGGGACACAAGCTTGGCACAAGTGACAGATGGTTTCAGTTTGCCGCATAGATTCTTCTAAGCACCTCTGAGCCCAGCACAAGTGGTAACCAAGGAACAGATCACTTTGTTAATCAGCTTAACAATAACCCACAACCGTCGGACCAACTCAGATCATTTTGTAGGTTCCACCAAGAGGTCCAAGAGAGGCACAGGTGGAAGATGACCTTGGCATACATAGGAGTCTCAACCAAAAGGCTCTAGAAGTAACACACCCATTGTTTTTACAATAATAAAAACAAAAAGGGTGACACTCAAACACACACACATTAAAGGAGTGAAAAATAATGACAAACACAAAAACGTGGAGGGGTGAATAAAAATGGTAGTGATTTTAGACTGTGTTTGAACTTAAGTAACCATTAACTTAAAATAGACTGCTATAAACATTGCTTAATATATGTGAAGCAAATGACAAATCAAAACCCCCAAATCTATGAAAAATGTACAAAAAATAAAGATAAAGGAATCCAAACATAACACTATAGAAAGTCATCAACATAAAAGAGAGGCGAACAAGAGAATAAGAAACTGAGAACTATAAAAAAAATCAGAAAACCATTAATAAAATGTCAATAATTACATACTTATATATAACTATTTTAAATGTGTATGGACTAAAAGACATAGGGTGGGTGAGTGAATAAGAAAACAAGACCCATACATATGCTGTCTACAAGAGACCAACTTTAGATTGAAAGACATACACACAGACTGAAAGTAAAGGGATGGAAAAAGATATTTCATGCAATGGAAATGAATAAAAACAAAAGAAAACACTGGGATAGCGATACATATATCAGACCAAATAGACTTTAAAACAAAGGCTATGACAACAAAGAAGGGCATTTCATAATGATAAAAGAATCAATCCAACAAGAGGATAATATCTCTTGTAAATATCTCTGCATCCAATGCAGGAGCACCTAAATGCACAAAGCAAATATTGACAGACAGAAAGGGAGGGATCTACATTAATGCAATATTAGTAGAGGATTTAACACCACTCTGACATCAATAGATAGATCTTACAGACAGAAAATAAACAAGAAACAAAGGCCTTATAGGACACATTAGACCAGATGGACTTAATTGACATTTTTAGTACATTTCCTCCAAAGCAGCAGAATATACATTCTTTTCAAGTGCACACAGAACATTATCCAGAATTGACCATGTTAGGTTACAAAACAAGTCTCATAAATTTAAGAATATTGAAGTCATATCAAGCATCTTCTCTAACCACAAGTGTATGAAACGAGAAATCAACTACAAGAAGAAAACTGGAAGCACTTACAAACATGTGAAGCTAAAAAAAAAGGCATCCAAATTGAAAAGATGCTCAATATCATTAATCGTTAGGGAAATGTAAATCAAAACCATGATGGATATCACCTCATACCTGTCAGAGTGGCTAATACACAAACCAGTGTTGGAGAGGATGTGGGGAGAAGGGAACCCCTGTGCATTGTTGGTGGGATTGTACAACCACTAAAAATTAACTACCATATGACCCAGCAATTTCACTTCTGGCTATTTACCCAAAGAAATCCAAAACACTAATTTGAAAAGATATATGCACCCCTATGTTCACTTCAACATTATTTATAGTAGCCAAGGTGTGGAAGAAACTTTGGTATCCACTGAGTAGATGAATACATAAAGAAGATGTTGTACATATGTACAGTGGAGTATTACTCAGCAATAAAAAACAATGAAATCTTACCATTTGCAACAACATGGGTGGTCTTAGAGGTATATTTAAATTAAATAAGTCAGACATAGAAAGACAAATATCATATTATTTCACTTATATGTGGAATCTAAAAACAAACAACAAAACAGAAACAAACTCATAGATAGAGAGAACAATTGATAATTGTTAGGAAGAGTTTGAGGGCTAGTTGAAAAAGCTAAAAAGGATTAAGAAGTACACATTGGAAGCTATAAAAACAGTCACAGGAATGTATAATACAACCTAAGGAATACAGTCAATAATATTATAATAACTGTAGGGCGCGGCTATAGGGTTAAGCCTCGGACTGAACTGTTGGCACAGCCACAAACAAGTCGCAGCTTAGAGGGCACAGTCCTCTTAGCATAATTAGGCTTGACCTTACTATGCTCCCTAGATCTTATCCTGGTAGCTAATGGGCTGTGGGAGGTGCAGCAAGTGCTGCCAAAACAAGTGAAACTCACAAGAACATTGTAACTATGGTGACCACTACCTTGTTTACCTCTGGCTATAAAATAAAGGCTCAGCTTGCCTCTGGATCTCTCTCTGTGGTCTCAGCCAGGCACAGGAAGAGACCCAGCTTATTCTCTTTGTCTGTCATTTCTTCATCCTTCACCGCCCTCACTCAGGCTTTTGAACCCTTGGCTTGAGCTGGCTCGGCACAATAACTATGTAGGGTGGCAGATGGGTACCAGCCTGATCACGGTGATTACTTCATATGTTGTTTAAATGTCTAACCACTGCAATGTACACCTGAAACTAACATAATATTGTGTGTCTGTAATTGAAAAATAAGTTAAAAAAAGAAACAAAAATAATAAGGGGACTGTAAATAGCTGTATCTGAAATGAGTTCAGGAAAAGGGAAGATATAAATAGAGATAAAGAAAACAATGGTATACTTTGATTGAACATTCCTAAAGATGACCTGAAACTAATAAAAAATATTGAATATAACATCTATTTTAAAAATAAAATAAAATAAAATAAAATAACACATGAATGCACATAAAATAAGTGTTAAGAAAAACAAAACAAAAAATTATTAAAGACGGATGGAGTGGATTGGGTAAGAAGACAGGACTTTTCAGTATAGAGAGCATGCACTGTAACTCCGTAACAGGAGTTCCAGGAGCTGAATTTTATCTAGCGATAGGCTTTTTGATCACCAAAGTTTTTGTTGAAAGTGTTTGGTTGTTTTGTTATTGTTGCTATTGTTAAATGTGTATTTGCATGTGTTTAGATCAATGGTTCTCAGTGTGGGGCACACGCCCCACAGGGGGGCAATTTGATTTTTAAGGGGGGCAATTTGAGAGTTATTAACAGTGAATTTTTTGTATTTCTTATGGTTCTAGAGGCCTCATATACAGTATATAAATTTATATTGTGACATATTTATACATTTCAGTTCTCTTATATGTTTTGAAACTTTATTTGCTACTTTTTTCATATCACTTCATGTTATTATTTTTTTAAACAATTTCTTTTTCAGTACTTCAACTGTCCTTTCGTTCTTTTACTTTTCTCTTTCATGAATGCCATGTTCTTTGGAAGCTTGTTTAGACCAAGTTAATGTCTTTTTAGGCTTCCTCCATGTGCATAGGAGTTCACTTTTTGAATAATAAGAATTATATATAATGGGGGTGGAGGGTGAGGAGGAAGAGGCATCAGGATTTTAGAGATGCTTAGGTGGGGCATGGCCCAAAAAGGCTGGGAATCGCTGGTTTAGATGGTAATCACACACTCTAGTTTGCCTCAATATTCAACACTCACTTTTGCCTCTGGTTGCATTACCTATCGACACTACCTAGTTAATATCTGCCTGGCCCTTTTGTGACCAGTTCCTTAGTTGAAAAGTAAAGCAAAGCAAAGAGAAAAGGGACTTAACCTTCTCCCAATCAATATTCCTCAAAGAACAGAACTGGATTCTGAGTAATATCCTATAATAAATAATTTGGGGTTTTCCTCTGGCAGTTTTAGTTTTTGTTGCCACAACACTGTTTATTATGATTCCTCAGCATATATAAAACATGGAGAAAAATGTGCTGATTGGGGACATTTTGATAGGTAAAAGGAAATGGAAGGTAAAGATGGTGTTTTTTTCCTACCCCCCCCCATCCCTTTCATTTTCTTCAGCTAACAAAATCCATATTTTATGTAGGAATCCCATTCTTTGTGGTTCAGACTATAGATGGTCCGTTGTTCAACAAGAAAAAAAAGCCAATTCAAGAAATAAAAAGAGTCAGAACCCTGATCGCATTGCTTAAGTGCTTGAATTCAGTCATGTACTTCCTGAAATCTCCAGTTTTCGGAGTCAGTGTTTTCTTATTTAAAAATGAGTTTGAATTGAGTTTCCTTCATCCCCTACCCCCCCTACCCCCAAATAGCTGGTAAATACAGAGATATTTTTACTCTAACTATGTTTTCCTAAATGTTCCTTGGGGTTCACGACATACTAGATCTTCTTCAAACTAAGAACTCAAGTGAAAAAGGGAGAATGTCATCCCTGCATATCCAAATCCATTGCCCCCTCCCCTGGTCAAGTATGGAACATGAAAGTCTGTAGACAGACACAGTACCTGCTCATCCTATTAATACCAGAGGAGTAGCATAAATGAGATTTGAATAGGAAATGAGCAATTTTGTTTAATCACTTGATTCTGTAAATTTAAAATGATAGTTTGGGAAGGGGTGGGTTAGTGTGGCTGAAGAGGGGACTTTTGTAGTTAGAGAATGATAAGAAGGAGGGGGGTGGTGATTTGATTTTAAACTCATACAGAAAGCAAAACTCGCTAGTTAAGCCATATCTTCTTTTCTTCTTTTTCTTTCTTGCTTTTTTTTAAATTGAACTATTGCTTAAACAACTCCTTCAATCCTCATTACTTGAATCTCAATTTCACTATTTATCCTCCCTCCTAATCTATCTTAATTTCAGTTACCGTAAAAACTCCACAAGTATTAGAACTGGAATCTGAAATTAGGCAAAAATAAAGCGACATGCAGTACGAGTTCAGACTTTAAAGATTCTTACCCATGCCCTCCTTTCCCCGCCCCCTTTTTTTTCTTTTTTTGTCCTCTCTTGAGAACAGAACAAACCCAGATCCGTCCTTACCCAAGCAAATCACTCCAGCATCCTCAGCATGATCACAATTATGCTTTCCCCATCCTTGGTGCTTGCAGTGCCAGAGAGCTGACTCATTTCCATGGCATGCGAGATCATCAAACCAGATTGGTCCAGAACCTTCTCCAAAATTAGCTGAACCAGAGAAACTGACAGCACTTCCACATTCAAGTTGTTTACAAACCACAGACGCCTGATCCATGTTGAAGTTGTCATCACACACTGTTCCCCACTGTCCTTGGAATTTGACCTCTATTCTTCCTGAGCACCTGTTTCCTCCATTCATCAGCCTCATCTCCAAATTGGACCCATCTAGAATGGAGAAAAGACCGGAGTTCAAAGTGATATTCACTCAGAAGTAATTTTAGAAAATAAGATTCCTCAGGACACTTAGGATTTCATGCTTTCTTTAAAATAGTGCCTCATTTTGAATGCTGCCCATCTTCACATCTTGGAATATTTAATCTTTTAAAAACAAACTAAAAATGAGGACTTTTATCTGTATCTACTTACCAAGGAAAATGTTTTACAGATTACATTTATTTTCTGTTTTACTTTGTTTGCTTCTTTTACGAGAACAGAATAAATACTCTTTTACGTAGAAATAGATAAAATTGAGTCTTAAAGTATTTATTTTTTAAAAAACTAGAAAAAAATAAAATTGGTCATACAGCAAAATAGTTAAAATGACTAACTGGTAATTTGTTGAACATTTAAAATCTTTATTTTAATATTTCCTTATCATAAACAATTCAGAGCATGAATAATGAGCTTTAGTTGAACTTGAAATTAGAAAACAGGAAAAAACAAAAAAATAAAATGCATAAGCATGCATAATAGTTTTCAAGAACACACTGTTGTATGCCAAATTATTAAATACTAGAGGCCCAGTGCATGAAATTCATGCACAAGTAGGGTCCCTAGTGGCTGCCAGCTGCTGGCCGGGGCCTCCCTTCCTGAGGTTGGCCAGCCAGCCCCGCCCCCTGGTCAAAATCCCGGTCGAGGGGACAATTTGCATATTAGACTTTTATTATATAGGATTGAGGGAAAAATCAATTAAAATAATTCATTTCTTACCAATTTCCTGTTTAAACCAAAAGTGTAATTTTGTTTGTTGGTTTTTTTCCATCCCTAAAGCATCTGATACCACTTTTAGCAAAAAAAAGTTCTTTTATTAAAGAAAATTTTCTCTATTAAGAAAAATCTACTTTCCATTAGATTGTCTATGAGGACAAAATACCAGAGAAAAGGAAATTTGAGATGAAATTTTGGGAAACATGAAGGACAAAAACTATTTGTTTTTGAACAAATTGTTTAGGAACCACTTTTGAAAAAAGCAATTCAATTTTAAAAGCTCTAAACTCCAGGCAAAGACTTACACTTAACAAGATTTTAAAATTATGAACAATTAATAATAATAGCTCACAATCAAAATATGCATATGCGGTTCCCAGTGTATCAGCTATGTTCTCTTCTTTAGTCTTCACAACTTTAATCATCATGTGCTATTACCACTATCCCTACTTTACAGATAAGCAAACTGAGGTTAAATAATTGGCACAGGGTGAAACACCTAGGATGTAGGAGGGAAAAAGCAGTGTGGCACCGGAGTCTATTCTCCCTACTGTTATGCTATATTTACTCTGTGCATGTGATGACAATAAAAATCTCCCAAGAGGCAGAGGCTCTGAGGATAGAGCATCAATCAGGGTGGAGAATCTCAGAAATGCAGACTCTGAAACTAGTAAATTGAGTGGCTATGCATTCCTATTGGAACATTAGATGTGTAAAGTTGTAAAAGCAAGTTTAAATAATTCCATCCCGAGGCATAAAAAAAAAGAAAGAAAAAGAAAACAAGACTTAAAAGTACTACCTGCTGTTTCTTAGCTTAAAAAGTCAACTTTAGAGACAGAATAATTATGATGAGAGCCTGGCAGGATTTATTATGACTTTCAACTTTGCTGTAGATGTTTGATGTACGTGGTACTATTGCTTTTTCCTGAATAATGATTAACAAAAAAGACAAGAAGGAGGAGGAAGAGGAGAGGATGGAAGAGGAAGTGATGGAAGAGGAATGGGGAGAATGGGAGGAGGAAGAAAAAAAAGAGAACTGAGTTACCAAAGTAATGAGGAGCAGTGAGCCATGAAGAAACTAACTTAATTATTTTTAATTTAAAAAATATTTTTATTAATTTTAGAAAGAGAGGAAGGGAGAGGGAATAGAGAGATAGAAACATCAATGAGCTGCCTCCCACATGCCCCCTACTGGGGATCAAACCCGGGCATGTGCCCTGACTGGGAATCGAACCAGTGACTTTTTGGTTGATGGGTTGACCCTCAAACCACTGAGCCACATTGGCTGGGCGCTAACTTTTAGTTTTTAACACCTATTATGTACATACTGCATCAATAACTTTTTAATGTATTCTACCATTGAGTCCTCAGGAACTGAAGTTTAGAAAGATTTAATAACTTGCTCAAAATAATAGTATTAATGAGGGGCTGAGCGGGAATTTAGTCCAGCTTTTTTCTAGATACTAGCCTGTGTTGCTCCCATTACCCCAGGGAAATTAGTTCTTTCTAAAAATCAGTCCTATGGAGAAGATGGTCTCTGAGAAAGAGGCTGGGTGCTGAGAAGGCTGCATAAAGGTCAGTGAAGTAAGTGAGCAAGGAGAAACGAGAAGCCCAGGAATCTGAAATTGGGTCGTAAACTTGACTTTAGGACTTGTCAGCAGGAAGGTCTGACACATGATTTTCTGAGTTATTGTAAAGTCAACTGAGATAAAACTTATTAAATGTTTTACAAATTAAGACCATCACATAAATAAAATGAATAACATTGTATACTGGGAAAAACAGTTATAATTTGTGATAAATTCTTCCTCCATAAAGAAGGATTAGTACTAAGAATATTTGTTTATTGACTAAGTAAGTTGATTACCAGTTAGTGGACAAAAAGGTAATAATTTCTGGGTCAATGCGTGAAAGCAGCATGTCACTGGGAAAGGGGACAAGGAATTACCTTAGATATGATGTTTTTAAAATGTAGAAATAGAAGATTATAGTAGGAATATGAATATAAAATTGAAGCCAGTCACTTCCTCATTGATAGAAGTATTCAGAATCTCTTTTGATTTATTTTTTAATATGGGCATTGTCATGTGTTTTTCTGGTCTTTTAGCAATGGATTTGGTAATTTTATACGTGGACTTGATTACTTACAAAAAACGAGCTCCTTTTTGTTTTTAAACCATCTACCTATTTCCTCCCCGTCCCCCAAAGCATTGCATGTCCAGAGTTTGACTTATGCAGGTCTTACCTGAGCAGGTTACGCCAGCATCCTGTTGGTGAGTGCAGTTATTATGTTTTCCCCATCCATCATGTTTGCAGTTCCAGATAGCTGATTCATTGCCTCGACAAGAAACATGATCCATCCAAATGCGTCCAGAGCCCCCACTGGAATTAGTCCATCCAGTGGCTTGGATGAAGGTTGGACATCCTAGCTGCCTACAAATCACAGAGACCTCGTCCATGCCCCAGCCATTATTGCACACAGTTCCCCACTCCTCCTGGATCTTCACCTCCACTCGCCCAGAGCACTTGTTTTCACCAGCCGCTAGCCTCAGCTCCTTATCGGTTCCTGTAACAGAGGATAAAGGCAGCAATTGGTCAAGATCCAAAAAGCAAGCAGAAAGTTATTATTCTTTAGATTACCTACTTATTTTCCAAACCCAGGTTTGAGAAACATTCCTGGACCTATCCATGGTACAATAGGAAAATGCAATTTCATAGGAATTCAAATACAAATATCAGTATCACAGGCTTCAAATTGAGCAATGGAATAAGTCAGTAAAGCTAACCAACACAATACTATGTAGTATCTTTCCTTTATGGGTGATAGTCTTTATAATGTCAATTTATATCATCTTCATGGAGCGTTTACTGTTTAGATAAGATAGCACAAAATTTTAAAGGGATGAGCTACATAAGTTCTCCAACATCCCAAGATCAAGAGAAAGAAGGCTGATGGTGAGGATGAAAAGACCAGTTACAAGGAATTTTACACCTATTTCATATATATGTAAAATACTATACATTTAAAAAATACTAGTTGAAATCTGACAGAAACGTATTTATTTAAATGGAAGTTGAGATGGAGATACTTTTCTATTATCTTCTATTATAAAATTAATCCCCTCTCCCTTACACGCCTTCCAAGTGTTGCAGCTACCACCTCATGGTTATTTTAGCTAACACAGAAACCTGTGGTGCATACATTTTGCCTCCATCAACACAGTTTCAAATAAGTTTTGGCATTTGAATTTATTAAAGTGTTCCAACATATTTTTATTCCAATAAATCTGAGGTGTCTCCTCTGTATTGTTCCCTATTTTTTAGCTAGACATTATTTCAAATCTTTAAGTAAAGTGTATTTCTTTTTCCTGTGAGAGTTTATTTTTTTTTTGGGGGGGGGGAAGGGAAACTGTTATTATTTTGTTGATTTTTTTTGTTAAGTTCTTATTTTGTGCATTTAATATCTGAGCCTTTGAAACCATGAAGTATGTTTTCAGATGCTATTTGGTCTTCAGGAGAATTTTTTGCTTTTCAATGATTTTTGTCAGAGTGGGCTAAGGCTGCAAGTAGATTTGACAAAGTACTCACCAAGAGAACCAGTGATCAAACAGGCACTAAGAACGGAAACCACAGCAATAATGAAGGGACTCAAGTGGACAAAACATCTTCTAAAGTCTGAGAAAAAAAAAAGAAAGAGGGCAAAAGTATAGTCTTCCCTCAAAGAGACTTTGGAGAAGGCAGATGGCTTCAGAGGTTTGAGATTAACAAAGAAGGTCACACTGAGACAGACAACCTTCCATTCATTCTAAATGGCAAGACAGACAGAAAAAAAAAATCATACCCAGGATCATATAGTCTCAGTGAAATTGCTTTGAAAATGTTCATGTTTATAGGCAACCTAGGGGAAAACTTGGGGTGGAAACATAATAGCAAGAGCAGCCTTAAAACCTGGAAAATTGAAAAAGCATTAATGGAACTTAGAAGTGGGCCATTCTCCCTGAGGGCACAGAGCACTATTCAACTAACGCTTCCCTCTCCAAGCCTACCTGATCCACATTGTTAGACGGTAAGTTCCATGAGGACATAGATTATTTCTATCAGGTTCACCATAATTTCACTGGTACCCGGCACGGTGCCTGCTAAATAGTAGCCGAACAATGCATTGATGGAATAAAGTAACAATGTTTATATTGGGAAAACCAAAATACTGGGTCTTATCTCCAGATGTAGCATAAAATGCTCTTTAAAGCTGTTAGCACTTTTCATTTCTTCTTTCTACATTAACCTAAAACTAATTTAAAAGTAAAAATGCTGTCCTAACCATACAGGAGCACTTAGTGATAAGTCACTGAACTTTGCACTGATGATTTGTGCTTCCATGTGACATGTTGTGCTTCAATAAAAAATTTAAAAAGTAAAAATTCTAAGTGTGTTTAACATCCATTTAAATCATAAACTAGATTTCAAGACTAAGGGTGTTATTCTAAATTTCTTCTAGGTAATCAACTTTCAATTAATATTCCTATATGTTCTATCTTCTCTAACAATTATTGTCTTTATACTTAATGCAGTTCAGTTAATTTCAATTCTTAATTTCACCTCAGCAATTTTTCAAAACTGATGGCAAATCGAATCCTTATTGCATGTCTTAAATTTAGGATCCATGGCAAACAAGTGGTGCCTTATGAACTTAATGCCCTTTTCCCATTCCTTATGCCAATCACTATTAAATCAGACCCATTGAATATTAGGATAATGTCATACTCCATTACAGAAAAAAAATGTAGAATAAATAATAAGCTTTTACCAGGAGATGCAGAGTTTTCATGTGGCACCATTCTGAGTTTGTCCATTCCAGTCTTATGATTTCTAAATCTTCTTGTATTATTCCCTAGAAATGTTCTCCTAAAGAGGAAGGCCACTAAGAATTCTAAAATTCATCTCGCCTCCACAAAAAAACAGAAGGCTGCATAATGGAGGTGGAGTCAACCCCCAAAGGGAAATCATTAAAAGGGTGAGGGGTGGAGTTAACCACTAAAAGCTGTTAGCAGGAAAGAAGAAGTCAAAGGGGGGTGGGGATGGCACATCTGTATTACTTTCAGCAATAAAGATACATTTTAAAAAGTAAAAAATAAAATAAAATAATTGGGCATGCCGTTCCCCCCCCCCCCAAAAGAAAAGAAAAGAAAAGAAAAGTCCTTTTATACTCATGTTTTCTTTAATACGGGGCATAAAACAACCAAAGGAAATTGAGAAATGTTCACTATACATTTAAAAAAATTGAAAGGAAAATATTACCTCATATATTGTTGTTGAATCGAATATTTCAAATTTCTGCACTTTGTTTTAGACCAGCAGTTTTCAACCTTTTTTATCTCATAGCACACATAAACTAATTATTAAAATTATGCACCACACCAAAAACAATATTGTATCCCTCCCTTTTGATAAAAAGAATAAGTATAATTTTGATTTATTCACACCAGATGGCTGTTATTGAATTGGCTGTTGTAATTTTCTTACTTGACAATCTAAGGGAAAAGAGATCAGTGCCCCTGATCTTGTAGGCTTGGGGATAGCACCTTCAGAAAGGAGAAGAGAGACAAAGTCTCAAGGGAGAAAAAGAGAACCAGGCTGCCTTCTTCCAAGTGTGTTGCAACATGGGAAAAAAGCTGTGAACACCCATGAGTCTCCGGTCTCATTGTGGACTCTTTTTTTTTCTTTATTGATTAAAGTATTACATATGTGTCCTTATCCCTGCATTGCTCCCCTACTCCCCCACTCATGCTCTCACCCCCCTGGTGTCTGTGTCCATTGGTTAGGTTTATTTGCATGCATACAAGTCCTTTAGTTGATCTCTCCCTTACCCCCACCCTCCCCTACCTTCCCTCTGAGGTTTGACAGTCTGATTGTTGCTTCTCTGTCTCTGGATCTGTTTTTGTTTATCAGTTTATGTTGTTCATTATATTCCACAAATGAGTGAGATCATGTGATGTTTATCTTTCTTTGACTGGCTTATTTTGCTTAGCATAATGCTCTCCAGTTCCATCCATGCTGTTGCAAATGGTAAGAATTCCTTCTTTTTTACTGCAGCCTAGTATTCCATTGTGTAGATGTACCACAGGTTTTTAATCCTCTCATCTGCTGATGGACACTTAGGCTGTTTCCAAATCTTAGCTATGATAAATTGTGCTGCTATGACATGGTGTTGGGAAAATTGGACAGATATATGCAAAATGAAACTAGACCACCAACTTACACCATACACAAAAAATAAACTCAAAATGGGAGAAAACCAAGATGGCGGCATAGGTAAACACCAGAAATTGCTGCCTCCCACAACAAATTCAAAAATACAACTAAAAGACAAAATGGACATCATCCAGAACCACAGGAAGGCTGGCTGAGTGGAAATTCTACAACTAGAAGGAAAGAGAAAAGCACACTGAGACTCAGGAGGTGCGGAAGTAAAGTGTAGAGGTACAGAGGCGCACGCGGCAAGGGCTGGCAACTGAGGACAATGGCTGTCTTTTTGAATCGGGAGGGAGTCACAAGCCCCCGACTGCTCTGAACTCCAGTTCCGGGTGAGTCTCTGGGGACCCAGACTCATGCAGGGAGAGACTGGACTATCTGGCAGCGGGCAGAACTCGGAACTCGAGGGCGGCTTTCTCTCGGGGGTGCTTGCAGCGATTACCGGGACACTGAGACACGGGGCCCCTTAGGGCAGGGCTGAGGATCAGCCATAGCTACTTGCTCCGCCCTATTGATTCCCTGAGACCCCAACCCACCCAAGCTGCGGCAGAGGCTTTTGCATATGAATGCCCTGGCCCTTTGCAATCTGAAAATTACCTAACAAACTGCAGCTGGGCCAGACAGACCCAGAACTTCCAAGAGAAGGCCCAAGGCCCCACAGCAGCTTGCATTGCTTCACAGCTGGGCCTCATCTGGGCACCTCCAAACCCCAAA
>NW_005355750.1:165967-189539 GCF_000412655.1 Myotis brandtii | reverse complement strand
ACAGATACATGCAAAAAAATGAAACTAGACCACCAACTTACACCATACACAAAAACAAACTCAAAATGGATAAAGGACTTAAAGGTAAGACGAGAAACCATAAAACTATTAGAGGAATCCACAGGCAGCAAAATCTCAGGCATATGCCGAAGCAATATCTTCACTGATACAGCTCCTAGGGCAATGGAAACTAAAGAGAAAATAAACAAATGGGACTACATCAAAATAAAAAGCTGCTGTGAACTACTTTTAATTCTACTAGTATGGAGGTGTTAGGCATAAACTTGAAGTTTACTAGGGTCATTTTAGTCTCAGAGAGGAGGAACAGCTGACAACATGCAAAGCAAGTAAAAAAAAAGAAAAAAAAAAGAGGTCAGTGCCCCTGACTAAATAGTCAGGTATTGGCATGTTTTAAAAAATTCTTGCAGCACACCAGTTAAAAATCACTGTTTTGGATTTATATATTAGAAACAAAAATAGTGGTGGATGTGAAAACTGCAGATACAAAACTGCTGGTAGAAAGGGCAGACTGTATTGACTGAAAAAATATGCATATAACAGGATCTGCACAATTCAAATCTGTGTTCTTCAAAGATCAACTGTATCCTGTCCAAGACCTCAGATTGAATCATTTCTGTTACTACACTTGAAGTTCACTGAATATTTCCTCTGTCATCTCCAATTTGCAAGTGACCCCAACTGGGGTGAATGCTGCCTGCTTACTAAGGGGAAAACGTGCTGATCACTGGTCTTATCAGACATTGTTGGGTTCCTGGAGAAGTCAGAGAAATCATCTTTCCTGGCAAAGGTTGAAAAGAGGGAACATGCCCATTTCTCAAGGATTTTGCAAGGTCAGCCCAGCTTGGAGGCAAGGGCCAGTGATCTGGGCTTATTGTAGTTCAATCTCAAGTGGATACTTAAGAGGGGCTCATGAGGACATGGCACACCTGAATGCATGGACCTGCCACACAGACCCAGTGAGCTTGATCCGGCTCCTCCAGACAACTGGCCCCACTGCCTTGACATGGCATGCCCAGCTTTATAGCTGTGATCTGATGCCCTGGATGCACAAACCTGCCACTGCCACCCAGCGTGCCTGATCTGGCACTCCCTGGCAGTTGACCCCATTGCTGGGACCATGCAGGCCACCACCACCACTGAGACCTGGCACATCTGGACCTGCCCTGGGGAGCAGGCAGACCTGACCTGGAGCCCATGGAAGATCAGACCCTGCCAAGACCTGACACTCTCTGGACTCACTGACCTGTTGCCAAGACCAGGCACACCTAACCCTGCACTCGGGAAGACCAGACCTGCTAAAATGGGGTGACAAAGAAACAACTCCCCAATTAAAGAAAAGGAGGAATTGCCAGAAAAGAAACTAAGTGAAATGGAGGGAGGCAATGTTTCAGATATAGAGTTCAAAATAATGGTTATAAGGTTGCTCAAACAGCTTAGTGAAAACTATAAGCAACTTATATAACTATAAGGAACTTAGCGGGAACTTCATAAGCATGAAAAAAAGAAGAAATCATGAATAAGAATTAACCAGAAGTGAAGAATGACATCAATGAAATAAAGAATACCCTGGAAGAAATTAACAGCAGAGTAGAAGAAGTGGAGGACCGAATCAGCAATTTAGAAGACAAGGTAGAAAAAAACCAACACACCCAATAAGAGCAGCAATTAGAAAAAAAAAATTAAAAAGCAGGAGGATAGTTTAAGGGAGCTTTGGGGCAACATGAAACATTCAAATCATATGGGTACCATAAGGAGAAGGATCAAAGCAAAGAGCAGAGAACCTGTTTGAAGAAATAATGGCAGAAAACTTCCCTAACCTGGTAAAGGAAAAAGTTACTCAAGTTCCGGAAACACAGACTCCCAATCAAGATGAACCCCAAAAGGCCTCACACCCTAGACATATTATAATAAAAATGGCAAATATTGAAGACATAAAGAATTTTAAAGGCAGCAAGAGAGAAACAGAGAGTTATCTATAGGGAGCTCCCATTAAACTGTCAGCTGATTTCTCAATAGAAATGCTGAGGTGCAAAGGGAGTGGCATGAAGTATACAAAGTAATGAAAAGCAAGGTATGGAACCCAAGACTACTCTATCCAGCAAGGCTATCATTCAAAATTAAAGGTAAAATTAGGAGCTTCACAGACAAAAAACACACACAACTAAAGTTTATTACCACCAAATCAGCACTACAAGAAATGCTAAAGGGATTGGTATAAGAAGAAGAAATAGAAAGAGAAGATATCAATAATAACCTTAAATGTAAATGGATTAAATGCTCCAATCAAAAGTCATAGGATAGCTGAATGGATAAGAAAACATGACCCATATAGATACTAGTTACAAGAGACCCACCTCAGAATGAAAGACTCACACAGGATGAAAGTGAAGGGATGGAAAAATATTTTCCATGCAAATGGGAATGAGAAAAAAAAGTGCTGTAGTAGCAATACTCATATCTGACAAAATAGACTTCAAAATGAAGGCAATCATAAGAGACAATGAAGGTCACTACATAATACTAAAGGGATAAATACAACCAGAGGATATAACCTGGTAAACTTATATGCACCCAATATAGGAGTTTATATATATAAACTTCTGGAGGAGTTTAAGGGAGAGATTGACAACAATACAATCACAGTAGGGTGATTGTATTAACACCCTACTGACATCACTGGATAGCTCTAGACAAATCAACAAAGGAAATTGCAATTCTAAACGATAATTAGGAGACAGGAATGGATAGCTAGAAAATTATTTTCAAGATGTTTAAATAGCATTCTAAAATATGAAAAGTACTTCTCCAAAAGGAAAAAAGAGGGATTTAAGACAAAATAAATAGCACATACAAAATATAAAAACATGGAAACCTGATAGCTCATTATGGCATAAATGTCAGGTGTTAGTAGTGGCCAGCACTGGACAATTAAAGAAGCATTTCCAGTCTTACAAGGGGACATTGATTATAATCCAGTCAATAAGGGTTTCTTTCCATTCTTGGGCATGCCAAATCTCGTATGCACATTCTTCCTTCTGTATGTACTGAATCCCCACCACTATTTTTCACTGACCGAACACACACACACACACACACACACACACACACACACACACACAATGTCTCAGTTAAACATCACTTCACTAGAAAAAATTAACTCTAACCTTTAATTATTTCAGAAAATATGCACTATGCCAACCCGTACTTTGAAGACGGTAACTCATACTTCTTATAATTATGTATTGTTCATCTTACTTGCTAGTCTTAATACACCAAGGATAGGAACTGTGTCTTCTTTTTCAAGAAACATCTAGTCCCTGCCAAATGGCAGACTCAGTATTTTTGTTATTGTATTTTATCATTATTGTAGTAAATGTCATTGATAATATTGTTATTGTTTCAGAAGTAAACAAAGGCTAAATGAAGAAGGGCATTACACTTCATGCTAAAGAATTTTAAGTTTATATCATAGACAAATAATGACATTAAGTGTTTTTTTAAAAATATATTTTATTGATTTTTTACAGAGAGGAAGGGAGAGGAATAGAGAGTTAGAAACATCGATGAGAGAGAAACATCGATCAGCTGCCTCCTGCACACCCTCCTACTGGGGATGTGCCCGCAACCAAGGTACATGCCCTTGACTGGAATCGAACCTGGGACCTTTCAGTCTGCAGGCCGACGCTCTATCCACTGAGCCAAACCAGTCAGGGCACATTAAGTGGTTTTAAAAATAAGAGTATCAAGATGTTTTGTGTTTTATCTATCTTACCTTGGTGGCAATATTGAGGATGATTATTGGCAAGGGTGGAAATAAAAATAAAAGCAAGAGTAAATAAAATGAAAGTAGAATACTGTTTCAAAAACCTATTAAAAGCATAAGAAGAACCTAATAAAAAATAGTAGGGGGTGCAAAGATAAAAATTTTGGTGAGCAAAAATTTCTGCTTCCACTAAAGATGAGGAAAAAAGAAGTGTATTTACTCTTCCACATGTAACAACTGAAAAACAGACAAAATATGTGAAATAATGATTTCAAGACACTGCATATTGGGCAACAAAGAATAGTGACCTATGAAAGATGAGAAACTAACAAGGTGAGTCTCATGACTGCTTTAGTTTACTGCCTTGAGAGGACATGAAGTAGGGAACCTAGATAGTAATCAGAAGAAACCGTGAGTGGGGAAAAAAGCTAGGAATTTAGATGAAAATGGCAATAGAGCCCCCAGGAATGAGTCTCATGAGGGAAGAGGAAAGAAGGTGGAGGGAAGATCGAGGAAGGAAAGGGGCACACTGGAGCTCTGTAGATGGTCCCTTTGAGTATTCAGTCGAATACTGAGGTAGGGGAAAATATGATGAAAATACTAGAGTTAACCATGCCCAGCACTCAAGCAGGCCTGGTCCTGGCAAGGCCAGGAAAAGCAACTGTTCCCTTCATCTAACATGGGAAACTCACAATTCATGGGGCTTTGGGTAGAGTACACAAAATAGTCTTGCCATAGGGGTGGAGAATAATTAGTCCTAGATTAAATGCTGTTTTGATCCCACTTAGCAAATCTTAAAGGCAAGACCCAAAGTATCAAATTGTTACAACAGTATCCTAGTCTAAAGCTTAAGAAGGAAATTTAAAAAATTAAAACCCAGAAAGGCTTCATTCAGAATGTCTGGAATGAAAATATTACCTAGTATGGAAAGAAAGCAGGAAAATACAACCATAATGAGGAGATAAACTAAATTGAAGCCAAACCAGAACCAATAAAGTTGTTAGAATTTGCAGACAAGGACAATAAAACAGTGGTGATAAATATTTTCTATAAATTCAAAAATCATGTAGAAATAAATATAAAAGATCAAAATTGGACTTCTAGAGATGAAAACTACATGAAGTAATATCTTTAAAATACTCTGAATGTGATTAGTGTCCATTTAAACATTGCAGAAAAAAGATTAGTGAATTTGAAGACATTGCAATAGAAATTACCCCAAATAAAACAGAGACACAGAGATCACTTACCACAGGAACATGGGTAATGATGAACATCTAAGAAACTCTAACATGGAATGGTTAGAGAGAGGGAAAAAGTTTTCAAAAGAAACCAAGAGGGGACTTAGAGTCACAAAAAGGAAATAATAGAAATCAAAACAGATGTTGACATATCAAATTAGATGAAGCCTGAAAATAGTTATTTTTTGGATTGTTATAATGAATTTGGTGAAAAGAGTTTCAGTGAGGTGATTTTTCCCCTGTGAAATATGAATAAGCGACATAGCAATAATTGTGGTAAGTGAGCTGAATGACAGAACAGGGGGTCTGGGTGAGGATTGAGACAATTCTTTAAAATGGTCCATGACTACTCAGTTGTGTCACTTTTTCACCAGCAGTGATTACAGCCATAGGAGATGAGAAATAGGAGCAAAGCAAAATCTAGCCACAATATCTCCTTTAGTCACTCGCACAGAACTTCCTCATCAATTGTAAGAATTCATCATTTTTACTAATTCCAGAAACAATTGCACTGCAAACCTATCAAGGAAGGACTAGTTCCCGTATTTTCTATGCCACTTTTTTTTAAAACCACACCACTGTGGAAATGACTTATAGCCCCTGTGAACACATTCTAAAGAAATGCTAGAGATGGCAAGTTCTCCTCTTACTCTTAAATGACCACTGCAATTTCCAGGAACAGACATAGTAAAAGTCTGGCTGAAAGGAGGGAGAATCAAGAGTTAGTGGTTTCAGAGGGGATTGTCAAGGGCGGGGAAAAAAAAAAGGACACATATGTAATACCCTTTGTAATACTTTAAGCAATAAAAAATAATAATAATAAAATAAAATAAAATAAAAGGAATATTAACAAGTCCAACTTGCAACACCATAGAAATTAAAAAAGAGGAAGGTAATTTTAAACTTAATTAACCCTCAAACAAGTGAAGAGAGAAATACAGCAACACAGAGCAGAGGAAAACTTCTGCATAGTTGTGTTGATTTCAGTTTTATATCACCATAGCTTATGGGTATATAGCTCCAATGGCACCATCTAGAAACAATAAAGAATTTATGGCTTTAACCAATACATTTTTATGAGAAGTGGAGTCATCATGAACATAAGTTTGAATTTTGGACCAGCTAGGCCAAACCGATAAAAAGAGGAGCCCTCCTTTTCTGCTTTAGTACTTGAAAGATCAATTTACTTGCATCCTACACACACACACACACACACACACACACACACACACACACATTCTCAATCTACATGTATATTTGAGATTCATAGTCATCTCTACATCACTCTAAATCTTAATTCTCAGTATGTGAGAACATTATGTTTTAGAATCTCTTGCCTGTTTACTTTTATTTATTTTTATTTTTAAAAATATATTTTATTGATTTTTTTACAGAGAGGAAGGGAGAGGGATAGAGAGTTAGAAACATCGATGAGAGAGAAACATCGATCAGCTGCTATCCACTGAGCCAAACCAGTTAGGGCTACTTTTATTTTTAATTTAGAAAAATAATTCCACAAATTTTTGTTGTTTCTCTTATGTAATCCCCTTTCAAAAGTTGTCAAATGAAATGTGACTTTCACCTTTAATCACTTTTTACTAAAGCATTTCCTACAACTTATTTTTTTTTGTTTATGTAAAAACAAATTTCAACAGTTTTTACTAGAATTACTTTCAGATATTGAAAACTTTACCTGTGATAAGAAGATATTTATAAAATTTAACCATCTGGATTAAATGATTTTTGAAATATGTGTCATATTTTACCTTTTCAAATGTAAGAGTACAATATATGTATGTGTGCAGAAAGCAACTTGACCTTGGGAAAAACTTTATCTAAAATAGGAAATATTGTAGGAAAAAAACTGGAGCTAATTTAGAGATTAAAATGCAAATATTATATCACAAAATAATAACATATAAGCTCATTAGTACTTGTAAATAATCAAACAGAATTTCTTTATTAAGTAAGTTGTTAATAGCATATGAAATTCTCAGAGAAGGTTAAGAAAAGCATAATTCAAGATTTTGGAATAACATACTAAAAAGGAATGTAGAACTGTGTCATTAAGATCCATAAGGAAAATTGCAAGGAATAGAAAAGAACAGTAGGCATGCAGAATTTGAACCCTAAAATAAAATGATGAGAAACAAAATTTAGTTTTACAAAACAATTCACATAATAAGGCTAAAAAATAGTCCACACGTCAGTAATTTTATTGACCCTGGCACATAATTTTAAGTACTAAGTGAAACTATGTTTCCCAAATAAATGGATAAAATAAGATATTTTAGTTTTAAAGTATTTTGTTTAAAAAAATTTAAAGTATAATCTCTTATTTAAATCTTGATCTAAAATACTATTTGAGAGCCATCGAGAAAATTTTCATTGAATGAATTATTAGTTCATTCATTATATAACTTGGTTGATGGAACTTAGTGTATGTCAGAAACTGTGATAATTGCAAGGAAGAAAATAAGTGTAATCACTGTCCTCAAAGAATTTAGAGCTTAAGTAATTACAAACAATGTCATGAAATTCATATACAAAGTCAGATGAGAGCATTAAAAATAGGAGAACCTATTAACGTAGGTCTTGGTACTCTACTTGGGGGTTCAAAATAAATTCCAGTTCAATAATGTTAGATAATCTTATTTCCAATAATCCTATATAATAAGAGCCTAGGTGGCATCAGGCCCTAGCATGATGCCCTCGAGCAATGTCGCCACAAGATGGCCGCCACAAGATGGCCTCGTGCACAGCAGAGGCAGGGCCCAGTGACTGCTCCATGCTTGAGGCCTGGGGGTCCCGTGGCTTTGTGCGGCATGAAGGAGGCCAGTCCCAGTGTCTCTGCCAACTTGCACAGAGGAAGCGAGTTGTGGCAGGGGAGGGCAGTTGGGGGCGATCAGGCCAGCAGGGGAGGGAAGTTGTGAGCAATTGGGCCAGCAGGGGAGGGCAGTTGGGGGCAATCAGGCCAGCAGGGGAGGGCAGTTGGGGGTGATCAGGTTGGCAGGGTAGCAGTTAGGGGTGATCAAGCTGGCAGGCAGAAGTGGTTAGGGACAATCAGGCAGGCAGGCAGGCAAGCGGTTAGGTGCCAGCGGTCCTGGATTGTGAGAGGGATGTCTGACTATGGGATCAGGCCTAAACCGGCAGTCAGACAACCCCTGAGGGGTCCCAGATTGGAGAGGCTGCAGGCCGGGCTGAGGGACCCCCTTGTGCACAAATTTCGTGCACTGGCTCTCTAGTTACATTAATAAATAAGTAATAAAATGAAAGAAAATGAAAAAAATTTTAAGCTGAATATCTTATTATAAGTTACTCCTAGAGACCCTCCCCAACTGTGGTTACATTGCAGTTCCAAAATGTCTTTTGAGTTGGATGCTTTAGTTTTTTGCAGCTGGATTATTTCATGGCCAGGTTGCAAACAAGTTCAATTTTCAATCCATTTTAAATCCAGGCATATATGATTTCAAGTTAAAAAATAAAACAAAAAGAAGAATACAAAAGTAAGTCATTTTAAAATTAGGTGAGTAAATAATGAAGGAATAAGAATGACTGGAATGGGAGAAAAATAGCAGGCTGACCAAATAAGAGAGACCACTTAGGACATAGAGCAGAGCAAGTGTTCCCTTGAGAATTAAAAACAGAAACGTAGGATGTGAGGTGGGGGTGGAGCACAGTTGTAATGGTCAGACAAGGATGCAGGAAAGAGGGCACTTCCCTTGGTTTATCAAAATATGCTGGCGTTACACATGAGCAAGAAAGCAAGATTGGCAGTGTGAGTGGGTTATAGAGTAGGATATCCAGAAGAGAAAGCGAACATTACAGAAGTCGTTTTTCTTCCTGCAAAATCATAAGGTCTGGAGAATTGGTATCAAAATAAAAAAGGATACACCTTTTTATTTTTATTATTATTTTTAATTTTTTTTTAAAGAATAGACCTTTTTAAAAGATTTAAGAAAAAGACACTTAAAAATCAAATACTGAACATGAGGAAGTAAAACATATTCCAGGGACTAAGAGGAAAAGTAAATACTGACTTCTGACATGTACAGAAGAAAGAGAAAGAAACCAAGGCTTTTGTGAAAGTGAAGACAATCTTGTCCACTAACTCTTGCAGACGACCCTTTCTTAACTCTGGTAATGTGCTGTACATTTCCAGGCATGCTGCCTCATTTAATCTTGCCAGCTACCTTGTAAAATAGTTAACAACTTCTTCATTTTACAGATACAATTGCTGAAGCTTAAATAAATTAAATGGCGTACCCAACATTGCTCATTATGTAGAAAAACAAGGGTCAAAACAGTGATGTTTTGCTTCCATAATCCATTTTTCTTTCCATTTAAATATATGCTACTCCAGAGTTTAAAAAAACCTCCTCTTTGAATTCTTTTTAAAAAGATCCTAGAAATCTTTAAAGTAAGAGGAAGCAAATCACACAGTGACTTTGCATCATGAAGAACACAATACCAGAGACCAGAAACTTTCATTTAGGCTGAAGAAGTTGAATAGAAGGGACTATCTGAACTCCAAGCAAGACGTAAATTCTTAGAAAAGTGTTTACAAATTGGCTGATGAAATATAGTTTGGTGGGTTTATGAAATATTTATGTCTTTTCTTCTTTTCAGTGCTCCTGGTTTAAGGATGTTGTCACTTATTTATGGTAAAGGAATCTTTCCTTAGTCTCCTAGAAAGAAAAAGTCATGTTAGGTAACAACCAAACTTATTTTTCTATTGGATTCTAAAAGTGACATGTGAGCTCTATGCTCATCCTTGTAAAATTGGCTTATATGTATTTTGTCAGCATAAAGATGAATATTTTCATACATGGATTATTTTAGGAGTGCAATGTTCTTCCCTTTTTGAAAGCAGCTGTTTGTGAAAACCAGGAACATCACTCTCAGTTACTTGCTGAGAACCTCAGCCTATTATATCCATAACTAGAGGCCTGGTGCACGAATTCATGCACCAGTGGGGGTCCCTCGGCAGAGCCTGCGGGGATTGGGCCCAAACCAGCAGTCCAACACCACCTGCTGGTCCTGCCTGCTGCTCCTGCCCATCCCGGCCCCACTGTGTCTGCTGCGGGCTCACACGCAGTCAGTCCTGATAGGGAGAGGCTCATGCTGCTGCAGTGGTGCTCGCCAACCATGAGCTCTGCATCTGGTGCCCATCATGAGGGGTGTGGAGCGGGGCTGGGATGTGATTGGCCCTCCAAGCAGATAGTGGGACACCCTTGCTAGCTAGGGATCTGTATCTGTCCTTCTGACATTCATGCCGGTTGTCAGGAGCCACTGGCGGCCGCTTTTATATCATTTCTTCCTTGCGGAGCGTCTAGGGCAGTGGTCGGCAAACTCATTAGTCAACAGAGTCAAATATCAACAGTACAACGATTGAAATTTCTTTTGAGAGCCAAATTTTTTTAAACTTAAACTGTATAGGTAGGTACATTGTTATTAACTTAATTAGAGTACTCCTAAGGCTTAGGAAGAGCCACACTCAAGGGGCCAAAGAGCCGCATGTGACTAGCGAGCCGCAGTTCGCTGACCATGGCTCTAGACTCTTCTAGATGCTGTGACTTGGACAAATGGCTAAATGTGCCAAGCCTGTTTCCTTATTTACAAAATGAAGAACCAGATGAAATTTTGTATAACCTTTGAAAATTATAATGTACTATATTCAATTATCTAAAACAGTGGTTGGCAAACTCATTAGTCAACAGAGCCAAATATCAACAGTACAACGATTGAAATTTCTTTTGAGAGCCAAATTTTTTAAACTTAAACTATATAGGTAGGTACATTGTTATTAACTTAATTAGGGTACTCCTAAGCTGGCCTTTGCTAAAAACGTCCTCAATCTGAGGGGTCGACCTCAGTGAATGTACCCCAACTCCTTCTAACACCACTTCTTCAAAATAGACTCGGCCAGGCTGAAAACTGACTTCTGCGCATGGGCCACAAAGTTTCAATCGCACTGTATGTGCGCGCCCGCACGTGGTATTTTGTGGAAGAGCCACACTCAAGGGGCCAAAGGGCCGCATGTGGCTCGCGAGCCGTGGTTTGCTGACCACTGGTCTAGGGAGGTAAAGCGGCCACGGTGTCTGAGGCTGACCTCCAGGAGGCAAGCGGCACTGTGTGGATCATGCAGGTGGCACCGGTCCCTCAGTGCCTGGTCCGTTCTCCGGAGATTGGACCTGCAGGACTATTGAGGGAGTGAGTGGCTGCCGCCAGGCTGGTGGGCCACTGGGACAGGTCTGTCAGCTGAGCGGCGCTCCCTCTGTGGGAGCGCACTGACCACCAGGGGGCAGCTCCTGCGTCTGCCCCCCTGGAGGTCAGTGTACATCATAGCAACCAGTCAAACCGTCGTGGGGTCTTTTGGTAGCTTAGGCTTTTATATACAGAGATAAGAATTGAGTACAAAATGTACACAGTACAGGCTTTCCCCCATGTGTTTACAATTAAATCATCCAGTCCAAGGCACTTAGGAATTAACATATGCATAAATCCTAAGAAATAAGTGAATAAGTATGCAAATATAAATATGCAGTTATTTAGAATAGTGAAAAATTTGAAACAAGCATGTTTCAATAAGAGAAGAAAGTTGTCAATAAAATTTAGAACATCTGCTCAGTGGAATACTATACAGCTGTTAAAAATAATGTCACGTTCTCTGTACTGACTTGGAAAATCCATGCTATCTTATAAGTGAGAAAAGCAGGATACAGAATATTATAATATTCATTTTATAAATATCTGCAAATACTTACATTTGTACATACATCTATGTACATACTAAAAGTTCTGAAGTGATCAAACAAAAATTGAATTGTACTTGATTTATAACTGATTTATACTATATATTTAATTTTTATATTAAAAGTGAAAGAGTATCTTTTGAAATATATTCTGGATCTCTGACTACTCTAATTTATTTATCTATTCAAATATTTACTGAACACCCAGTAGACACTAGTCTCTTGGCTAGGTGGTATCAGTTCATAGGTGAACAAGACACCATAAAGAAGAAAACAACTACAGCATATCCTAATTAAACATAAAAGAGGTCAAGAAAGCTCCGTTCTGGGATAAATCTGAAACTGATCAATAATAGTAATGCAGATAAGGGGCAAATATTTCAGTCCTAGATATAACTAGTGCAAAGGCTTTGAGGCATGTGAAAATATAACACACTTGGAAATTTGGAAGTAGTATGGATAAAATAGAAGTTATTTAAAGATGTGGAAGAATTTATATTTGGAAGTTATAAAAAGGAAGCAAGGAATCTTGACTTTGTATGGAAGATAATGTGAATTTAATGAAAGAGTTTAGACAGAAAAATCTATACTGATAAAAGCCTAGGTGGCCCTTGCGCCCTCACATCATCACAAATGGCCGTCACAAGATGGCCGGCAGGGGAAGGCAGTTGGGGGCAACCAGGCTGGCAGGAGAGGGCAGTTGAGGTGATCAGGCCGGCAGGGGAGCAGTTAGGGGACAATCAGGCTGGCAGGCAGAAGCAGTTAGGGGCAATCAGGCAGGTGAGCAGTTAGGAGCCAGCAGTCCCGGATTGTGAGAGGGATGTCTGACTGCTGGTTAGGCTTGATCCCTGCTGTGCCTAAAGCTACAGTCGGACATCCCCCGAAGGGTCCTAGATTGGAGAGGGTGCAGGCTGGGCTCAGGGACACCCCCTCATGCACAAATTTTGTGCACCGGGCCTCTAGTATGATTATATTTGAAAGATAGAAAACTCAGAAAGAGAATGAAGAACAATATAGAAAGTAGGATATGCATCCCAACTGGGCATAAAATTTCCACACAGCTAAACTCAACACTTGTTTTTAAACTTAAAAATATTTAATTGAGCCTTTATCTGCAGTCTTGCAAGTAAGTCAGTCCCTTTGCCTAAAATTTCTGAAACTCTCCAGTGGTTGTTTACATGTCTTGATTACTTCTCAAACTACCTTGCCTAACTTCTTTATGATTACCACTGTTCTCTTGTCCATGCTTCTTCCTAATATTACTACAAATAGTTCTTAATAAAAACCTAAATAAATCATTAGGGAAACAAAACAGAAAAATTTAAATTTCATATCAGCTGGTGCTTGTCCTTGTGTCCATTAACCCTGCCCTGTCACAAGGGTTTCCCCAACTTTCTGCTATGTTTCTGGAACTTGTTTCTACTCAAATCAGAGGCCTCTCTCTAACATTACTTCTCTACTAGGTCCCAGGGTTCCTAAGAGTAAAAAAAATAAAGTAATAATCCATCATGATTTGGTCAAATAATAATCTTGACACCTATAGTAGAAGAGAATGTTTTTGCTTTATTTGAAGAGCTTTTCCTACTAGTTTTAGTTAAGTGTCTTTAGCTTTTACAATCAAAGAGTAAGTAATGTTTTTTTCCCCCCAAACAAATGAGCCCCTAAACATGACTTCCTAGAATGTTGAAGTAACTACAGACAGCTTTTATATCAGCAATTTTTGTTGTATTAACTATACAAGTAATTCAAGATAGTGAGGTTAAGAGTAAGTTAAAGCAGGGGTGGTGCACATTGAGAGGAGATTATAGTTAAAATACATAAGAATAAAGAAGAAAATAGACTTGGTTAATGGATGAGGATGCTAATTGAGTGGTATGGATGACTTCCAGGTTTTCTGTTGAGTAACTGGATTAGAGGGGAAGAGGTTTGAGGGATCTTCAAAATTATTGCACTTGCTGACACATGAGTTTCATTATAGGTTTTTAAAGCTCTTTGTGAAAGATTATTCTGGGAAAGTTAGTTGCCAGGGATCTGGTATTATAGAGAAAAAGGAAGTGAAAATCTTCAAGTATTGATAAAAAGAATAATTATTCCTATAGTTCAGGACCTGTCAATTGATCCAATTTACAAATACACAGAGAAAAAAAAATACCCAAAAAGTAACCACCAAAGGTCAGTTGATAAAAAGTAAATATGTGATGGGTAGGTTAAAGAAACTTTTTATTAAACAAGAGTAAATTATTATAATAATTATTATTTTATTTATTTATTTTTAAATTTTGTTTTCTTGCTTAAAGTATTACAAAGAGTAGTACATATTGTAATTATTTTTGACAGCTTTTATGATCAAGACAAGTGACTTATTTTATGTAGACCATCAAATCAAGGACTTGATTTAGATGCTAGAAAAAGTTGTTAGAGAACCAGTTTGAGCAGCCGTCTAGGAAATAGAACAAGATGGACTGCTGTTTAAGCCTGAATGAAGTATTTCTGGGGACTGATTCTAACTCAAATTTGAACTCAGCTGTAATTCTTTGTGTACAACCCACAGCACAAAATATTTTTGAAAAGGCAATCTGAAACAGGCATTAAAATCTTTCAGTGAAATGCTCTTTACCTATGTTTTTTAGACATTTCAGGATGTAAAAGGAAAATCCATAGATTAACAATATAGATTACAGGGAAAATCCATAGATTACCAATATAGATTCTAGGTTTGCACTGTCATGTGAAAGGAATGTTGATGACAATACCACCAATTTCTAGTTCTTTTGACCAAAATTTTTGGAATCATCATTATTTCCTCTCTTTCTCCCTCATCGCATACCCAATTCTTTGGCAAATCCTATTTGTATCACTTTGGAAGTATATTTATTCTCATTATAATCACCCTGGTAAGAGTCACCATCATCTCATGTGTAGAATCCTGCTTCAGCTTCTTAACTCCCCTTAGGATTCCCAACGAGCATTCTATTCTCAACAAGATAACTAGGGCAAATCTCTTAAAATTTAAGTCAGACTTTGTCATAACTAGGGCAAATCTCTTAAAATTTAAGTCAGATTAAGTTCCCTAAAGGATCCCTATCTCACTCAGAGTACTAGTAAAGGGGGAATTACTGATGAGGGGCTATAGGGGACTAGCCAGAGCCCACCTCTACCACCCTCCTTACATTTCTAAATCTACTGTGACTCTTTCCCTGCTGATTGATCTCCACCCACAGTGGCTATCTTGCTGTTTCTCAAGTACACCACACATAGTCCTGCCCTGGGACCACTGTATTAACTGTTCCCTTTGTCTAGAACATTAATTCTATTATCCTCTTCCAATCTCAACTCAGCTTCACAGTGAATCTTTCCCATAACTATTTTTTAAAAAAGTATTTGTCATCTTTATATCTCCACTGTTGTGTTAATTTTCTTTTTTGCCTGCAGAATTTTCACCTTCTGACATACAATATAATTTACTTATTTATTTGGCTTGTTTTTATGGATGTCCGCCTCTCCCTTCCCCTACTTGCTGCATCTGCTTCCCTATATGCATCATAATGAGGAGGTAATTTGTTCTTTGATGTATTCCAAGCACTTAGAAAACTACTTGACACTTTTTTTTTGAGTAGACTAATGGGTCAGTTATGACTTTATCTTAATCAATTAGTGCTAGATATCCTAAAAGTATAGTTCATAACAGTCTGTCTATTACATTGAACAACGGATGCTGTTTATTGGTATTAACACTTGGTTGGGGGTGATGGGAAGAGCCATGTAGCATGGTACTTTTGAAACATCATTATTTAATTTTGAAATTACTGTCATTAGTCATATTTCTTGGGACCTCCCTTCAAAACTATTTATCTTGAGAAGGCATCATTGGTTGAGATATTTTAGGCCCTGCACCCTATAAGAATTGTCCTCTGCATAGTTAAATATTTCCACTAATGGATAAAATATGAATTAAATGAAGAATTATTCCTGTAAAGATAGAGCAACTTGAAAAAGTGAGTCAATAAAAAGAAGTTTTTGGATTGAAATGTGAATAAGAATAAAAAAAGATGAGCAAAAAAATCCTCAAAATCTAGACAGAGACTACATACAGATTGCTTGAAAAATGTCTTTACCTCTGATTTTATTTAAAAGAATCTAAAACTGGTAATCTTATAAAATTCTTTATAGATATAATACTATTCAAGAATAAGGAGGTAGAACTATAGTCAGTGAAACCAATCAAAAGGAATAGCTTTGGTCCTATATAAAAATATTAGAGAATTAATGTATATTTATATGTTTTCAAACACACATTTTTGTTTCTCAGTTATCTGAGAGTTAAATTGAAGACATGAAGTTTTCACAGCCAGATGTTATGTGGGCATCTTTCTCAGGTCTGATGCTCTCTGCTGGGGAGAGGACCCAGCTTGGGATTTAGATCCCAGAGTTCTCAGTGGCACCCCCTTTCCCACAGCTGAGATATCTCTGGGGAACTTCACTGCTGTCTGTGGGAGCCCAGCCAGCCCTTTCATGCTTCCACCCTTCCTACCCTTCTCTAAGTGGTCTTCACTTTCCATCCTTGGTTATCAGGATTCTCTCCAGCTAGTCTTCAGTTGATTATTCAGGATGGGTGCTTGTTTTTTTGTGGTCTTTTTTTTTTTTTTTTGTATTTTAGTTGTAATTCCAGTTTGGTCCTGGGAGCCTGTCTGTGCAGCATCCACTTACTCCCAATTAGTCCCTTAAAACAGGCAACTATTTATTTGTACTTTCTAAAATACTGACATTCTCTTTTCTTTTTTTTTTTTTTTTTTGTATTTTAGTTGTAATTCCAGTTTGGTCCTGGGAGCCTGTCTGTGCAGCATCCACTTACTCCCAACTAGTCCCTTAAAACAGGCAACTATTTATTATTTGTACTTTCTAAAATACTGACATTCTCTTTTGTAACTATAGTACAACTAGAGGCCTGGTGCACTCTAGTTGTGCACGAAATTTGTGCAATCGGTGGGGGTGTGTGGAGGGTTTAACTATAGTACAACTAGAGGCCTGGTGCACTCTAGTTTTGCACGAAATTTGTGCACTCGGTGGGGGTGTGTGGCTGGCTGAGCAGTGCTCCCCCTGTGGGAGTGCACTGACACTAGGGGGAAGCTCCTGGTGGTCAGTGCATGTCATAGCGACCAGTCATTCCACCGTCGGGCTGAAACTGGCTCTCCGACATCACCTGAGGGGTCCCGGATTGTGAGAGGGTGCAAGCAAGGCCCAGGGAATCCACTGGTGCATGACTGGGGCTGCGGAGGGATGTAGAAGGTTGGCCAGCTGGGGAAAGACTGTGGGAGGGTTCCAGGGCATGTCTGGCTTGTCTCACTCAGTCCTGATCGGCCAGATCCCAGCAGTAAGCAAACCTACTAGTTGAAGCATCTGCCCCCTGGTGGTCCATACACTGGTGCAAGCAAGGCCCAGGGAATCCACTGGTGCATGACTGGGGCTGCGGAGGGATGTAGAAGGTTGGCCAGCTGGGGAAAGACTGTGGGAGGGTTCCAGGGCATGTCTGGCTTGTCTCACTCAGTCCTGATCGGCCAGATCCCAGCAGTAAGCAAACCTACTAGTTGAAGCATCTGCCCCGTGGTGGTCCATGCACGTCATAGAGACTGGTTGACCAGTCAGTCGACTGTCTGCCCCATGATGGTCAGTGGATGTCATAGCGAGTGGTTGAGTGGCCTTAGCATATCATTAGCATATTATACTTTGATTGGTTGAACGGACAACCGGACAACCTGACACTTAGCATACTAGGCTTTTATTATATCTACATATATAAAAGCTTCATATGCTAAGTGTCCGACTGAGTGGTTGACTGAACGGTCAACTGCTTGACCAGTCGCTATGATGTGCACTGACCACCAGGGAGCAGACACTCAGACCGGTAGGTTTGCTTGCTGCTGGTGTCCAGTCTACCTGGACTGGGCGAGGCAGCCCAGATTGGCCCTGATCGCTGGCCAGGCAGAATGACCCCACCCGTGCACTGGGCCTCTAGTCTATATATATAAAAAGCCAGTGTCTGTGACGACCGTGATGACCTAATGACCGGTCACCATGAGGTGCATTGAGCATCTCTCAGTCCCTCACCCTGGCCCGCAAGAGGGGTGGGGCAGGACTGGCGACTGGTGAGTGGGCTGAACAGCTGACCTCTTAGTCCTTGCCCCCAGCCTGCAGGCTCCAATGGATCAGCGACGGTGAATGGGGGAATCTGAGTGGGTGGCAGGAGGACTGGGCTGGCTGTCAGGCCGCTGGGATCACCAGCTCATCCCGGGCATCTTGGGGGCTCAGGCCTGTGGGAAAACAGGTGCCGGTGACTTCACCTCCATGAGCATGTGCCGGGCCAGCTGCTGATGGAACGCGCTGCCCGCTCGGGGCCACTCACACCGGGGCAGGTAGGTTGCGGGCACGCCCCGCAATTTCCGTCAGTGCCTCAAGCCCCAGCAGTAGAGGCAGCAGCAGCAGTAGCAGAGCCCGCCTGAGCGGCCACGAGCGGGCAGCATGTTCCCCAGCACACATGCATGGAGGTGAAGTCGCCGTGCCTGCTTTCCTGCAGGCCTGAGCCCCGAGCAGTGGGGATGAGCTGGTGATCCCAACAGCCTGGCAGCCTGGTGGCAGAGGCAGCATTTGGCCTGGGGACTGACAAACGGGCAGAAGATGGCCGTGATCGAAGGAGGCTAGGCCCTAGAGACACTACCCGCATGACTTCGTGCGCTGGGCCTCTAGTAGAATTATAAAAATCAGAAGAAATTTACAAAATCAGGAGATTAACGTGAGTGCAATACTCTTATTTAATCTACAAACTTTAACATGTTTTGCTAATTTCCTCAACAACATCCTCTTTAGCAAAATAAAATCCCAGATCATGTGTTGCTTTGCTCACTTGGTTAATGTCTGCCATGTTTCTCATATTGTATCTATATGAGATCATGAATGCTAACTAAACTTACTATGGTAATCACTTAACAATATATGTCATTCAAATCATTACTCTGTACACCTTAAATTTATATAGTGAAGTATGCCAATTATGTCCAAATAAAACTGGAAAATAATTACAGTAAAAATATATCTTGGATTATATTAGAGGGAAAATATTGATCTGTGAATAAAGATTTTGTTATTTTGTGAAATCTATCACTGAACATTAATAACATTAACAAACTTGTTTTGATTATTGTAAAATATATATTTTGTTAAGCGAATAAGAAATGTGTATTTTCATTCAGAGAATATAATCTTTCTCAGAATTTATTTAAAAGGAGATAGAGATATATGGTAATAATGGTTGTGAATTAAAGTGAAATCACATTGTCTAGTCTTCTGTTGCAGTTCATGGAGAATGGCCAGGGAGACCTAGTCATCCTTTCTGATAGAGTGATAGTACTCTCTTGGTTTCAAATTCTTTAGCTATTCTTTTTCAGCCTTTCTGGAAAGTTGTTCAATCTTTGTATCTGATATTTTTTCCCTTCAAAACCTCATAGTGCAATGTCTTCTGGTTATTATCAGCTTTTGGCCTTTATTAACTAATATTGTCCCTTTTCTCAGATTATTTTTCCTTAATATTCTAGCACACCAAGTTTAGGTTTGAACTACCCATTTGCAAACTCATTTGTACTGAACATATAAAGGGTGGATGTTGGGATTATATGGTACATAATGGTTGTGTATAAATAGCTCATTGCAAGCTGCTTATTGACTAACAGTTGGCTTTGATTACATCATTCTCTCATGTTTTTTCTCTCAATTCTAGTAAATGGACTTCTGCTTTGTTCATGCCTTGTGACACAACCTTTAACATGTACCCTTTCCAGTAATTTGTTTCATATGATCTATTTATGCTTCACTTACTATCTTGATGATCTCTCTGAATTAATGAGTGCTTTAAGACTTGGGGTCCTGGCTTTCAACAGATATTTTGAGACAGAAATAAGACATTGTCTTCAGACTGTTTTACCACCAGCCAGAGACTGGGTATCTTTCCCTTTACTTTAACAATTACTACTCCATATTTTATATTTTTGCATTTAATTAACAATGATTTACCTGATTATGTTTGGAAAGAACTAGAAAAACATGTATACACATATAATACATCCTTGGTCTCAAGATATTAAGACTGCTCATATTTATCTAGTGATTTTAAGTACACTTCCATTCCCACAAGTTATTAAGAGATTATTAGAATAAAGTAAGAGTTTTGAACACTATGTCAAAGATCAAATATCTTAATTGGTGTAAAGGTGAAATAATCAGCCTTCTCCCTTTTCTTCTAATAATGTTTCTGTTATTTGTCCTGGCTCAGCATTAAAATAAACTGGGAATCAGGAGATAATTTTTAAAAATGTGCATACTGGACAAAGGAATATAAAGATCTGTCAGGATCCACTGCTCAGACTTGAACTTTAGCTGAAATTATGTTAGTTGCCATCATGAATAGTTATCTTTAAGACTTGATGCTTAGACCAACTGAGCAGAAATAGAAAATGAATTGGGATGTGGCCACAACCCTATGATATGGGGATGAGTTATACTTTTAAAAGTATTCCATAAGTTGAATATGTTAAAAACCAGATAGTATATGTAGAATGGCATTCTACTTAAATTGACCTATCTATATATATAAAAGGCTAGTATGCTAAGTGTCCGACCATTCGACCATTTGACCGTTCAACTGTTCTACCGTTCAACTGGTAGCTATGATGTGCATTGACCATCAGGGGGCAGATGCTCAATGCACAGGCATGGAAACATGGAACAGACTGTAGAATCTCAGAGGGACGTGGGGAGGGGAGAGGGTGGGAAGAGATTAACCAAAGATCTTTTTTTTAATTTAAAAATTTATTTTTATTTTTTATTGTTTAAAGTATTAAAAATAGTAGAACATATGTCTTCTTTTACCCCTATTGACCTCTCCCCAGCCTCCCCCACCCCCCTGGCACATGCCCTCAACCCTCTATATGAATGCATACAAGTCAACCAAACCAAAGATCTGATATGCATACTAGAGGCCTGGTGCATGGATTTGTGTACAAGTGGGGTCCCTTGGCCTGGCCTGTGGGGATTAGGCTGAAATCGACAGTCTGACATCCCCCAAGGGGTCCTAGATTGCAAGAGGGTGCAGGCTAGGTCGAGGGACCCCAGCAGTGTACAAATTCGTGCACTAGGCTTCTAGTGTTAAAGTAAAGGAGTATCTTCCAGTAATTTGGATTTCACCAGAAGCAGAATTCAAACTTTTCTCCAACTGTAGATATGAGAAAGTAAACATGAGTGAGGTATAGGTCCTGAATAAAAAAAAAATCAGCATTACGTTTGTGAAGAATTACTGGGTAAGGCATAAAAAATCTTGATTTAATGTTTTAAACATTAGAGCATTGGAAGGAAAAGCAACTTCTGCGAAGGGGAAGCGGGCAAAAGAAAATTTAGATGTCTTATCATTCTCAGTAGGTTTCCGGATGTTGTAGTCTTTATGAGACATGAACAAACAGACATGGGAAAAGAGAAAGATGACATTAAATTATAATGGAAGAGTTGAAATGAGGGCTTGGTTAGCAAGGTGTATAGAATGTTAACAATGTAATAGTGTGATCAAATTTTATATTATAGAAATTAAGGAAGATAATTGAAAATACAGAAAAATAAATTTATGAGAGTAAGCTAAATCTGAAAAACTCTACTATTGCAAAGGACAAGAATGATCCATAGGGGATGAAGCTTAGGAATACAATTTAAGAAACAGAGATCTTCCCTAAGTATAAATCACAATAGATGGGGTAAGAGAAATAATCAAATGTGTAATTAGAATAATTAAAATTTTCTAAAGAAAGATAATTAAATATGTAGATTAAAATGGATCATTATATTTTGGGAAAGAAATGATAATGAGATTCACAGATATTGTTTGACAACAAAGTTAAATTCTGAGGGGAAACACCATAAATTTTCATAAAATTAAAAAAAATTTTTACTTATTGATTTTTTTTTTGAGAGAGAGAGATTAGTTGTTCCACTTATTTTGTGCATTCATTGGTTCCTTATTGTATGTGCCCTGACCAGAGATCAAACCCACAAACTTGGTATATAGAGAGGACGCTTCAATGTTGGTTGAGCTACCTGGCCAGTGCAAAGCAAAAAAAAAAAAAAAAAAAGCAAACAAACAACAAACAACCCCTCCCCCCCAAATTTTAAAAATAAATAGCCTATAATCTAACAGAATGAAATAACACTGGCCTCAGATTTATTTTCTGCAACAGGTACCAAAAGATATAGAGTAATACATTGTTGAAAGAAAATGTTTATGACCCAATAACTCTACTCAATCAACTTGTCTGTCATGTGCAAGGACAGCAGAATGTTTTAGTTATGTAATGTTTTAGAAAATGCACAGTCACACGGGATGCCCAAAATTACTTAAAAAATAAGAAACATACGTGACTAATTAACGACTATATGGGAAAGCAGAACAGGGAGGAAAGCAAGAGGAGACAGAAGAAAATGTGTATCAGCAGGAAGTTTCTTTAGAATCAGCAAAAGTAGGCATGAGAGGACATGCTGAGTTTATTATTTAGAAGAAATTGTGGTTGAATTTTTCACCTCTTGCCATACTTTCCTTCCTGCCCCAGTCCTTCCTTGGCTACTGTCTCTAAGGATAGTGAGGAAAGGAGAAAGTAAGCATGAAGAGGAAGTAAATTTGGAAGAAGAAAAATATGTAGTAAATATGAGGGCTATGACCTCCTCCTAAACAGGGTAAGGAAGTAAACGTGTAATTCTGAACTATAGCACTTAACATGAGGAGAAAAAGAACACACTTATAATCTGTTCAGAAAGGCTCATATGATTCTGAAGGCTATGACTTTGGGGTAAAGAGCTAGTAATTTTTTAAAAAATTCTTTATTGTTGAAAGTATTACATATCTTCTTCCCCTTCCTCACCCACGCACCCCCATTGACCTCTCCCAACCAGCCCTCGCCTCCCAGTACAGGCCCTCACCCCCTTATTGTCTGTGTTCATTGGTTATGTGTATATGTATGCATACAAGTCCTTTGGTTGATCTCTTATCCACCTCCCCTACCCTCCCTTCTCTCTGAGGTTGGACAGTCTGTTTAGTGTTTGTCTCTGGATCTATTTATGTTGTTCATTATATCCCCACATATGAATGAGATCATGTGATATTTATTTTTCTCTGACTAGCTTATTTTGCTTAGCATAATGCTCTCCAGGTCCATCCATGCTGTTGCAAATGGTAAGAATTCCTTCTTTTTTATAGCAGCATAGTATTCAATTGTGTAGATGTACCATAGCTTTTTAATCCACTCATCTGCTAATGGGCACTTAGGCTGTTTCCAAATCTAAGCTATTGTTAATTGTGCTGCTATGAATAAAGGGGTGCATATATTCTTTCTAACTGGTGTTTCTTATTTCTTGGGATGTATTCCTAGAAGTGGGATTACTGGGTCAAATGGGAGTTCCATTTTTAATTTTTGAGGAAACTCCATACTGTTTTCTACAGTGGCTGCACCAGTCTGCATTCCCACCAGCAGTGTATGAAGATTTTTTTTCTGCATCCTTGCCAGCACTTGTGGTTTGTGGATTTGTTGATGATAGCCATTCTGACAGGTGTGAGATGGTACCACATTGTCATTTTGATTTGCATCTCTCAGATGATTAGTAACTTTGAGCATTTTTTCATATGTCTTTTGGCTTTCCTTATGTCTTCTTTTGAAAAGTGTCTGTTTAAGTCCTTTGCCCACTTTTTTTTTTTGGATTGTTTTTTTTCC
>NW_005355750.1:163404-164025 GCF_000412655.1 Myotis brandtii | reverse complement strand
CTGGCCCTGGGCTTTTGTTTGCTGGAAGCTTTTTGATGACTTCTTCAATTTCTTCCATAGTTATCAGCCTATTGAGATTTTTAGAATCTTCCTGATTGAGTTTTGGAATGTTGTATTTTTCCAGAAATATGCCCATTTCCTCCAGGTTGTCTAGTTTGTTGGAATAGAGTTGTTCATAGTATTTTTTTAAAAACATTTTTCTTTTTTTGTATTTCTGTGGGGTCTGTTGTTATTTCTCCTCTTTCATTTCTGATTTTGTTTATTGGGTCCTCTCTCTTTGCTTATTTGTGAGCTTGGCTAGAGGTTCATCAATCTTGTTTATCCTTTCAAAGAACCAGCTCTTCGTTTCATTGATTGTTTTTGTATTGTTTTTCTGGTCTCTATGTTATTTATTTCTGCTCTGATCTTTATTATCTCCTTCCTTCTGCTTACTCTGGGCATTTCTTTTCGCTCTCTTTCTAATTCTTTAAGTTGTAGAGTTAGATTATTTACTACCATTTTCTTGTTTTTTGAGGTTAGCCTGTAGAGCTATAAACTTTCCTCTCAGGACTGCTTTCATTGTGTCCCATAGATTTTGGATTGTTGTGTTTTCATTGTCATTTGTTTCCAGGATGTTTTTTA
>NW_005355750.1:158603-161161 GCF_000412655.1 Myotis brandtii | reverse complement strand
GTGGCCTTCCTTATCTCTTGTTATGGCCTTCACTTTGAGGTCTATTTTGTCTGATACAAGTACTCTAGCTTTTTTAAATTTCCATTTTCCTGAAAGATGTTTTTCCATCCCTTCACTTTCAGTCTGTGTGAGTCCGTTGTTCTGAGGTGGGTCTTCTGTAGACAGCATATATATGGGTCATGTGTTTCTTTTTGTTTTTTTTGGTGTTTTTTTTTTAATCCATTCAGCCGATTGATATCTTTTGATTGGAGCATTTAGTTCTTTTATGTTTAAAGTTATTATTGATAGGTATTTGTTTGTAGCCATTTTTATTTTTGTTCCTGTGTTCCTGTTTACCTTTTTATTTCTTCTTTTTACAGCATTCCCTGCATTGCTGGCTTAGTAGTGATAAATTCCCTTAGCCTTTTTTTGTCTGTGGAGCTCCTTATTTCCCCTTCAATTTTGAATGATAGCCTTGGTGAATAGAGTATTCTTGGATTCAGTCCCTTGCTTTGCATCACTTTGTAAATTTCCATCCATTCTTTTCTGGTCTGATGTGTTTCTGTTGAGAAATCATTTGATAATCTAATGGGAGATCCCTTGTATATAACTTTCTGTCTCTCTTTTGCAGCCTTTAAGATTCTCTCTTTGTCCTGAACATTTGCCATGGTGATTATGATGTGTCTTGGTGTGGGTCTTTTTGGGTTCATCTTGTTTGGGACTCTCTATGCTTTTGTGACTTTTTTCTTCCCCACATCAGGGAAGTTTTCTGACATTAATTCTTCAAATAGGATTTCTAACCCTTGTTCCTCTTCCTGTCGTTCTGGCATCCCTATTATTCGTATGTTGCTTCGTTACATGTTGTCCCAAAGCTCCCTTAGGCTTTCCTCCTGTCTTTTAATTTTTTTTCTCCAATTGCAGTTCAGTTTGGGTATGTTTTGCTTCCCTGTCTTCTAATTTGCTAATTCGGTCCTCTGCTTCTCCTAGTGTACTGTTGAAACTTTCCATGGTGTTTTTTATTGCAGCTATATCACTCTTCATTTCTTCTTGGTTCTTACATAAGTTATTGATTTTTTCATCCATCCAATTTATGAAGTATATGACCCTTATTCTGAATTCTTTTTCTGATATATTGCATGCCTCTATTTCACTTAGCTGCTTTTCTGGTGAGTCCTCCTTTTCTTTCCTTTGGGGGTTTCTTTGTCTACCCATTTTTGCTCTCACCAAAAGATTTAGGTGTCGAGTTGATCAGTGACTGCACCTTGGGTAGCAGTGGCTCCTTGGGCACCGGCTGCTCCTTGGGTAGTCTGGCAGTGGCTGCTCCTCAGTTAGTGGTGGCTCCTCTGGTGGGTGCTGTTCACAGCAGTGGTGGCTTCACTGGCTGGCGGGGGCAGGCTGCTCATGCAGCTGCTGCTCCTCAGACAGGGGCAGGCTGCTCGCGCTGCTGCTGCTCCTCGGTTGGGTGCAAGTTGTGTGCGGCTGCTGCCCTTCGAATGGGAGTGGGCTGTGTGGGGCTGCCATTCCTCAGACCTGGGCGGGCTGCTAGTATGGCTGCTGCTTCTCAGACAGGGTTGGGCTGCTTGTGCAACTGCTGCTCCTTGTACCAGGGTGGGCTGCACAGGGCTGCCACTCCTCAGAGGTGGGCAGGCTGATCCTTGGATGGGGATGGGCTGCTCTCACAGCTGCTGATCCTCAGATGGGGGCGGGCCACTCACACAGCTGCTGCTCCTTGGATGGGGGCAGGCAACTAGAGGCTGCCACTCCTCAACCTGGGGCGGGCTGCTCATGGGGCTGCTGCTTCTCAGACAGGAGAGGGCTGCTCACATGGCTGCTGCTCACATGGTTGCAGTGCCCTGGGCTAAAGTGTTGGGCTGGTCAGAAGGGAGCACACTTCGGAACTCATACGAGCCTGCACTGGGGTGGCTGGAATCTTGGTGACCTTGGGACCACAGCCAAGCAGCAGATCCATGGCGGGGGTGGCTGTAGAGTCCCAGGTATTATCTGAGGGCACCTGAGTGGAGATGAGGCTGAGTTCCTAGTCACAGCAGCTCTCCCCTTCAAAAAGGCCAGGCCTCTATGGAAGAGCTGGCCACTCCAGGACTGTTTGCAATGGTAGCAGAGGCTGCCTGGTTAGGCGAGCCTGGTTAGCCTGCCACCAAAGGTCCTGTGGGATCTAACTGTGCCTCACTCACACACACACACACCCCACATGACCACACACTCCTCTTTTGCTCCCTCACTTACTCATGCTATCTCCCTCACTGACGCCTTCTTCCTGCCTCTGTAGTTGGGTCTGGAGTGTTATTGACCCGTTTGTGGATGGAGTTTCCTCTCTGTGAGCCTGGTTATGTGGCTCACTCTCTAGCACATTGGCCAAACAGAATAAAATTCACTTTGACAAGACACAACACAAAGGGAACAAAACACAAATGTGCTCATGACACCGATAACCCCAATATAATTGACCACCAGAGAAAAGAGAATTAGGTGAGAGAAAAGAGAGCACAAATAATATCGCAGAGAAAAAATGGCATGAGAGAAAATAAAAAGAAGAAACAGGAAGAAAAAGGAAATATATA
>NW_005355750.1:156633-158212 GCF_000412655.1 Myotis brandtii | reverse complement strand
TAAAGAAAAAAGAGATAACAAAATAATAATAAAATAAAATAAAATAAAATAAAAATGAAAAGGTGAAGTGTCATTCCTTTAGCTGGTTTAAGATCCCACTCCTCTGTATTGTCTGTAGCTTCTCAGTTTCCTGTTGCTGAGACTGAAGGCCTCTCTTCAGGTCAGTCTCTGTGGATTCTCAGGGGCTATTCAGATTTTTTTTTTAATCCTTTGTAACACTCAGGGTGTAGTCTGGGTGTGGCTGTATTGGTTGCTTAGAGACTGCAGGGAGGGGCTATCTCTTCAGGAGAAAATGGTTGCCCAGGTCCACACATCAGATATGACTCAGCGCCAATCTTGGGGCCATCTCTCCTGGACCCTCTCCTCTCTCCAGCCTCTCCCCAGACTTCACAAGTTTGCACCTCCAACTGCACCTCAGCCATGGGTGAGTGTCTGTATTTGAAAGGTCCTATGAACTAGGTTCAGTGAAACAAAGCCAAGACCAAAAAGACGGGAAAGTTCTGCACCACTGCGAGCCCCTCTCCTCCCGGTACGGCGCAGCCTGGGCAGCCATCCAGAATGCCCCCTCTGGGCTCAGTCTCTCATGACTGTGGACCCAGATCTAGAATCCCCTGCTACCAGCAGTCCTGCAGACCTACTTTCCACAGTCAGACGCTATGCCTGTCCCAAGGGGACCGGCCTTGGTGCTGTGAAGTTTCCCTCTGACCCTCTGGGCTCAGAGGTCTCACAGTTCTCTCCAGCCCAGATCCCTGATTCTACCATTCTCCGGGTGTCCTCTGCCCTTCCCAGCTGCGAGTTGTCTCACCAGCTGCGTCTACTTCGCTAATTCGGGATGGATGTTATTTGATTTAGTTGTTTGTTCTATCTGCTCCAGGACAAGGCTCTGGACACGTCCATCTATTCTGCTGCCATTTTGTCTCCTATCTGTCATATAAGGCTTTTATTATGTCCAGGTATGATCCCTTTATTCCCACTTTGCTGAAAGTTTTTATCAAGAAATAGTGTTGGATTTTTTCAAATGCTTTTTCTGCATCAATTGATCTGATCATGTGGTTTTTGTCTTTCAATTTGTTTATGTGATGTATCACATTTATTGACTTGTGGATATTGTACCATCCTTGCATCCCTGAAATAAATCCCACTTCGTAATGGTGTATGACCTTTATAATATATTGCTGGATGTGATTTGCTAATATTTTGTTAAGGATTTTAGCATCTATGTTCATCAGGAATATTGGCCTATAATTCTCTTTCTTTATAGTGTCTTTATCTGATTTTGGGGTTAGGGTGATGCTGACTTCATAGAAAGAGTTTGGAAGTGTTCCTTCTCTTACTCTGAAATTGGGTGTTAGGCTTTTATTTTCTAACTAGGGGCCCGGTGCACGAAATTCGTGCACTGGGGGGGGGAGTGTCCCTCAGCCCAGCCTGCCCCCTCTCACATACTGGGAGCCCTCAGGCGTTGACCCCCATCACCCTCCAATCACAGGATTGGCCCCTTGCCCAGGCCTGATGCCTCTGCCAGAGGCGTCAGGCCTGGGCAGGGGACCCTCATTTCCCCCCGATCACTGGTTCTGCCCCC
>NW_005355750.1:149340-156203 GCF_000412655.1 Myotis brandtii | reverse complement strand
ACCTGGGACGGAGGAAGGGGAGGCTGCAAAATGGCCTCTTCCGAGCTCAGACGGACGCCTGCTCCGGGGGCTGCCCTGGACGTTCCCTGTGCCTATGGCCCGAAAGCGGGCTGAGCCCTTGAGGGAACCTTCTGCCCCAAGCCTTCTGTCTTTTCAGGGCTAAAGTCTCACTCTTCCTATCCACCAAGTGTAGCAGCTGCTTAAAATCTAAGGGGTGACCCCAGAACCAAACCTCGTCTGTGCCATGAACGTGAGGCCTGACTGCCCAGGGGGTGGGCATGACTTTAACAGCCAGGAGGAGGGGAAGGGAATAAACTATGTGCAACTACAACATCTGAAGTAATATTTACATTTGAAAACCTGAGCCGGGAAGCTTGGAACAGCCTCGCAGCTGGGCGACCTGCCCTTTTCCTTCACTTGCCTGAAATCGCACCTCCTCTACATCGCGCTCCTCTCCCACCCGTCACATCCTGAGGGGAACACCCGGACTCAGCACCGGTCTCTCCGGACATAGAGCCGCCCTGCTCTGAGCCACACCCCACCTCTCCGTACATGGGACCGCCCCGCTCTGAGCCACGCCCCCTCTCTGTACACAAAATGGCGCAGCCTTGTGCTTAGCCACGCCCCCTGCCTTTCCTTACAGAAAATGGCGCCTCCCACCTTGGGCTTAAGCCTCCAGGTGAAGAGCTGCCTCCCGCTTCCAGACGCGGGGCAGGCAGCCCTGGCCTCTGGGTCTCCTTCTGGGGCTGGGGCTGCGCTGCCGCCCGGGCACCGGATTGCATCCCCAGGTGGCGACACAGCCTGGCCTCTGGCCCCGCCTCTGGGTCTTCTCTGATCACTGGTGATCAGTGATCTGAGAAGCCGAGGGGCAGGGAAGAGACGGACATCCGCCTCTTCCCTGCCCCACCCGGCTTCTCCGATTACTGGCCCAGGGCAGGCAAAGGTGGCCTGGTTCTCCGCTGCCACCTGGGTTTCTGATAACCGTCAGCGGCAGGCAGCTTCTTCTGTCCTTCCCTTTTTGCCTCCCAGCATTGCGCTTATGTATGCAAATTAACCGCCATCTTTGTTGGAGGTTAACTGCCATCTTTGTTGGCAGTTAATTTGCATATCGCCCTGATTATCCAATGAAAAGGGTAGCAGTCGTACGCTAATTACCATGTTTCTCTTTTATTAGATTAGATATCATTTGTGAAAAACGTGAGAAGCACAACCAATTTTTTTTCAAGGACACTGTTGATTAAATAGATGAATCAACTCTTCTTCTGTATGCTTGTATCTTTCCTTTTGCAAAAAACCTTTGTATAAACATGCCTATCTTGAGCAGGCCATTTTATAGAATGTACATCTCTGAATTGTGAAGACTAGAATCTGAAGATAAAAGCATATGTAAAATTAAGTTGTCCTAAGTAAATTGGACTCTGTTTTCTGTCCTCTTTGTTTGGGATACCTTAATTTTACACATACAAATCCTCCAACTCTAATCTTTGTTGGTTCCTGAAGTCAGCCTATTATAGAAAGAGATCTAATAAATTTGTTACTTAATCCTAGGCTTAATAATTCCCTATAGCTCTTTTTCTATCTCCTGAAATGAAACAAGTCATATATGGTTAAAGTTCTTATTTCTACTTATTAGTTTATTAAAGAGCTTTACCATACATCTGTGATTAAAACAGTCTGGGTCTTTGAAATCTACAGTCATCACAGAGAAATACATTTATCAGAGCCAACTTTAAAGTACATGGTATAATGAAAAGAAAAAGGTGTGAGATGAGAATACAAAGAAACAGCAGCTTAGTTACACAAATTCCTGTAACTAGGCAGGGATCAATAATGAGTGAATTGGAATATAAATTTTTCTTGTCAAAATACAGGGGTTATTTTTTGTCATTTATTGAGAAACTTCTGCATTATTCCAATGTAGCGGAAAAATGTTGCTGATTTTTTATTTGAGGATGGTGAATTAAAAATATATATTATAGAATCTTTCCTCTTGCCTCAAAATGACAAGGGAAGTATCTAAAGGAAATCAATGACCATGCTTAAATTCAGTAGGTGGAATCTCAGTAGATCTATATCTTTATACAATCCTTGGGAGGGATAACATACAGAATAATATTGGATAAAGAATTCAACACCCATATATAATACTACTAAAACAAATAAGTTGTAATTCCAAGACTTTCAAATTCAGTGCAGGAAGTAATCCAAGGGCAATTGGCAGTAATTACATTTGTACCTTAAAGTCAAATTCACAACCAGAAACTCTAGGGAGTCTAAAAGAAGACTTCAACATGAGAAATTAGTGCAGGGTCAGGAGGCACCAAGCATAGGGGCACACATAACTTTTTGAATTAGTGTTTTGGTTTTGTAGCATCATTTGCAATAGACAAGATATGGAAACAACTCAAGTGCCCATCAATAGACAAGTGGATAAAGAAGATGGGGTGCATAATATACAATTGAATGTTGTTTGACCATAAAAATTAATGAAATCTTAACCATTTATGACAACATGGATGGACCTAGAGGGCATTATGCTAAGTGAAATAAGTCAGACAAAGACAAATAACATATGATTTTACTTATATGTGGAATTAAAATGACAAAATAAAGGAACAGAAACAGACTCACAGATACAGAAAACAGACTGATGGTTGCCAAATGAGAAGGGGCTTAGGGACTGGGTGAAAAAGGTGAAGGGATTAAGAAGTACAAATTGGTAGTTACAAAATAGTCACGGGACTAGAGTCAATAACATTGTATGACTACTATGTACAGTCAGGGGTATAGACACCACAGAATCACTTTGTAAGTTATATAAATGTCTAATCACTATGTTGTACACCTGAAACTAATATAAATTGATATTGAATGTCAACTGTAATTGAAAAATAAAATTTTTTAAAAGTACAAATCATCTGTGAAAAATAAACATTATGAGAAAAAACAACAACAATAAACACAGCAAGTAAAACACCTTCTATCCACCCTAGGCGGTGTCCTAACCGGTTTGGTTCCAGTGTATAGAGCATTGGCCTGTGGACCAATGGGTCCAGGGTTTGATTCCAGTCAAGGGTACTTACTTTGGTTGCAGGCTTATCTCTGGCTAGGGCCCTGGTCAGTGCTCGTGCAGGAGGCAACCAATTGGTGTGTTTCTCTCACATCGATGTTTCTCTTTATCTTTTCCTCTATTGTCCACTCTCCCTATAAATCGATAGAAATATATCCTCAGGTGAGGATTAACAAAATAACAAAATAAACAACAACAACAAAACACCTTACACCCAAGGAAACATTGAAAGAAAATGGGAAAGATATAGAAAATAGTATAAGTAACATTAAAAGAGGCATTAAAGGTTATTTCATAAAAAATTCATAGTTCATAAAAATTAAAACTTGCCTAGATAAAACAGAAAAAAAAAATCTCAAAATAGTAACTGAAGAACAAAATGGATACCTCAGAAGAAAAAATTCTTGATCTGGGATACATAAATAAGTAAGTTTCCAAAAACACAGTACATGAAGTGATAAATAGATGGGAAATATAAAAATAAAGGTAAGAGATATAAAGGGTACAGATGGAGAGATTTCAACATCCATCTAATAGGAGTTATAGAAATATTGAAAGAGAGACAAGAGCACAAACAATAACAATTATGACAACAATAGGTGAAAAATTTCCAGAATTTAGCTAAAACCTGAGTCATCATTTGTTCTTTAGAGCAGGAAAACAGATTATACTCAAAGAAAATTGAATCATATTGCCTTCTTATCACCAACACTGGCAAGAATAAAACTTAGGAGTAAAATTTTGTCACCTTAAGTTCACAGTTCTTAGACATGACACCAAAAGCACTATTAATAATAGAACAAATTCTTAAGTTGAAGAACTAATAAAAACTTTAGTTCTTCAAAAGACTGTTAAAAGAAGTAAAAGACAAGTCACACACACTGGGAGAAAATAATTGCACATCATATATCCCATAATAAACTTATATATCCAAGATACATAAAGAATTCTCATAATTCAGTTTAAAAAACAAGTGTTCTTTTCTTGATCTGGATGACAATTACCTGAGTGTGTTCATTGGTGAAATTGATGGAACTGAACAATGTGACTTCTGTTTTTTGTTTACCTTTTGTATGCATTTAGGTCAAAATAAGTTCAAAGCATACTAAAAATCTACTCAAGAAATTAGCAAAATAATTTTAAGTAAGCTAAAAAGTTAGGAGGAGATGCTGGAAATATTTCAGTCTGAATGGATCTTGTCTGCCTTCCAATTTCAATGTCAATGCATTCCCCTCTCCTAAGTTGAGCAGCAGCTAAAATCACTAGTCTAGCAGGTCCTCTGCAGGAATCCTGGTAGAGAATGGTTGACTTCCCCAAAACTGTGACCCAGAGTGAAGGGAAAAGCCTGCTTTCTATATGGCTTATCTCTCAAGTTTCCAAAAATCTGAAGTGTTGCTGGTGCCTGTTCTGAAGCAGGCATTGCGACAAAATTGAAGGGACAAAATATTTGTTAGGGATTTATACCTCTCAAAGGAAGCAGAGGAGTAGGGGTGTGGGAGAACAGGATGGAATAAAGGAAGAAGTTGAACTGTGATGCAGGCCCCAAAATGTCTCAGCTATCTTGCAGGGAAGCGGGGAGCAAGTGATGACTGTGAGGGGCATTGTAATAATAAAATGTTCTGACAATGTCTTTCTAGTTCACAGGAGGGAAAGTGAATTACAGAAATCACAGTGGTCACAATAAATGTATTGCAAACAGCACTTTGTGCACTATCAGATCTGTAATTAAAGGCAAGAACTGTACCTGTATTCAGAACGCTCAGAACATCTGTGAATCAAAGACAATGTCAAATGAGCAGCAGGATGTAAGGCAAATATGAAGTTTAAGCTGCTCTCCCAGTAGCAAGCAATTATATATTGATCCATCAATTATAAATTGATCCATCCATCTTGACGGGTTAATCAGAAACAGATTTTGAAACTGGTGATGAGCTTTGGAAAAGTTGGCTTCAGAAAGAGCTTAAAATGACACCAGTAAGTTCAGTTAAGCCATCTCATTTAGGTGCATTTCAGAGAAAAGTGATGAAGACTTACTTACCTTTAAGCACTTATGCCCAGATATTGGTGAGAGTTCTATGACAGTTGGAACTGTACTGTTGGCTGGAGTTGGTTGATTGACACAGGTTGGTACATAAATTGTAAAAAGAAGTAAATGACACTGAGAGTTTGTGATGAGAGCAAACAGGATAGATAGCTATGCAGAGGCTTAATAAACAGTGGGAAGAGGTGGGGAAATGAAGTGAGATGGGGAAGAGTGAGTGATGAGGAAAATTAAAAAAAGGGGTAGTAAATGAAAGAATAAGAGATATTAAATAGATGTATTGCTTGTGGACACTATTCTTAACTTTTTTTTGAATTCTCTCACCTGAGACAATTGGGCACCCTCTGAGAGAGCATCTATTAAGAGAATAGCAGATAAATGAAATAAGTCAGACAGAGAAAGATAAATATTGTATGATCTTACTTACATGTGGATTCTAAAGAACAACAACAACAAAAATAACCCAACACAAAACAAGAACAGACTCATAGATACCGAGAACAAATTGGTGGTTGCTAGATGGGAGGAAGGTTTGGGACTGGGTGAAAAAGGTGAAGGGGTTAAGAAATACAAATTGGGAGAACCAAGATGGTGGCATAGGTAAGTGCCCGTACTTGCTGCCTCTCACAACCACATAAATACCACAACTAAACGGCAGAACAACTACCACCCAGAACTGCAGGAAGCCTGGCTGAGTGGTAGTTCCGCAACTAGAGAGGTGAAGAAGGTGCATTGAGACTGGTAAGAGGTATGGAAGCATGGAAAGGGCTGGCACCTGGGTGTGCAGCTCTTTTAACTCCAGTTCCGGGAGAGACTCTGGGGGACCCAGGCACATACGGGGAGAAACTGGACTGTCTGGCATCGGGACAGGAATGCAAGGGCAGCTTTCTCTCAGAGGTGCTTGCAGCGATCATTGTTCCTGCACAGGAGTGTGGGACGCAGAGAACTGGGGACTTCTCCGGTTCAGGGCTGACTAGCAGCCATAGCTGTTTGCTCTGCCCTGGTGATTCCCAGAGACCCCTCCCCACCCAATTTACAACTCACCCAAGGTGTGTGCATTGGCTTTTGCATATGAATGGTCTGTCCTTTCACCTAACACCTGTCAAACTGCAGCTGGGTCAGAGAGGCCCAGAGCTTCCAAAAGAAGGCTCAAGGCCCTGCTGGCCTTGCTTCACAGCTGGGCCTCGCCTGGGCACTTCCAAACCCCATACAAAAAGGAGTAACCTGCAGATGTCTCTGTAGCTCCTGCTGGGCAGCCCCAGACAGTGGCTTACCTTGCACCTCCTTGGAGATCCAAGAGCCAAAATACCCAGTGGTCAGAGTGAGACCATACAGGATTACAACTCCTCACATCCATAAGGGACACACTCAAGGGGCAGACTCAGTGAGCACCAAAGTCCTACTGAAGCAAGTCCTGCCCCATAAGGGTGTCTCCTGCACAACAGATCTTCCAGTGTAGACACAGCTGGTCATCACAGCAAATAGACCTGAAAGTCAATTCCTCCCAGTGATACCAACAGCAATCAAGGGTAAACTACAATAAGACTGTGCAAACAACCCACAAAGGGGTGCACCAAGAGGGCCCACCTCAGGTGACTGGGGAGGTTGAGCCACTGGGCCCTATAGGACACCTACCACACAAGGCCACTCTATCAACTCAAGGAGACTTAGCAGCTACCTAGTACGTAGAAACAAACACAGGGAGGCAGCCAAAATGTGGAGACAAAGAAACAAGTCACAAATGAAAGAAAT
>NW_005355750.1:145531-148413 GCF_000412655.1 Myotis brandtii | reverse complement strand
CATGGGGTGGGGTGGGGTGGGAACTGGGTGGAGGGGAGTTATGGGGAAAAAAAGAGGAATAACTGTAATAATCTGAACAATAAAGATTTATTTTTAAAAAAGCTCATATAGGTATAAAAAATTCAACCTAGTATCACTCATGATAATAAAAAAGTGAAAGCAAAAAAAAAAAAGAAATACAAATTGGTAGTTACAAAATAGTTAGGGGGTTGTGAAATATAACATTGGAAATATAGTCAATAATATTGTAATAACTATGTATGTTGCCAGGTGAGTAATAGATTTATTGGGGGATCATCATAAGGTATATAAATTTCTAACCACTTTGCTGTACACCTGAAACTAATGTGAAATAATATAGAATGTCAACTGTAACTGAAAACATTTTTTTAAAATATATTTTATTGATTTTTTTTACAGAGAGGAAGGGAGAGAGATAGAGAGTCAGAAACATCGATGAGAGAGAAACATCGATCAGCTGCCTCCTGCACACTCCCCACTGGAGATGTGCCTGCAACCAAGGTACATGCCCTTGACCGGAATCGAACCCGGGACCCTTCAGTCCGCAGGCCGACGCTCTATCCACTGAGCCAAGCCAGTTACAGCTGAAAAATTTTTTTAAATGAGAAGGTAAAAAGAAAAAAAAGAACAGCATAGACTATAAATACAGTCATTCTTTCTTCCTGGTGCTACTTTGTTGTTTGTCACCCTAGGTTCCAAGATGCCTGACCATCCTAGACTTGATGTGGTATCTACCGTAATGAAGATAAGCAAAGACCCCACAAACTACTACACAGGGCGAGTGCTGTGGTTTAGTTTTACTTTTCTTTACTTTTCAGTGGTGTATGTAGTGCAAATCACCTGGTTTGATCTGGTCAAAGACTTCCAGTGTCATGGGAATATCTCCAAAGCCTGTGTAGCAGAGTGCTATGAAAGTCACTTCACCAGCCCTATTCTTGGAGTTTGGTATGTGATTGGCTTTGTCTTCTTCTTCAACTTTTTCATGATGGAGAGTTTTGCCTCTGAGGGTGTGCAAGATGGGAATGAGAAGCATAAGAAGAAATCTTTAGAACAGAAGTCCAGTGACATTAACAACAAAGAAGACAACATAAAAACAAAAAAAGATCAAATTCTTTACTTCACCCAAAACAAATTTCTGCTGGCAACGTATCTTGTCTACTTTCTTGTACAGCTGTCTGTACAGCTGATCTTCTCAGTTATTCTTATTCACTATCAACTACCACTTCTTAAAAAACCCATTTGGTGCAGTACCCTCTTGTGTCTTGGACCTTATGCATGTGTGATAAGGGGGACACAGGAAAAATTTATGTCCATCATACTTCTAGTTTCACTCTCGGTGGTTATCATGACTTTCTGTATTATGTTCTTCCTGTTTACCATTGATGTATACCTGGTTATGAAGCGCAGCTCCAAGAAATACAGAGACTCTGTAAAATTCAGAAAGGAGCCCAGATGATCACCACAGATTACAAAATATGGAAAGGATGCAAAAAGAGGCTTCTAGTGGTTTTATATTGAAGCAGTACATACTCTATCCTTATTTCATATTCCCAGAATATTGTAATCTTAAAAAAAATAAAAGTTGGAAGTTTGACAAGCCTGCTTTCTTTTTATATGAGTAATAATGCTATTTCCTAAGAAAAAAAATTGAATAAGTTTCAGAATATTTTAAAATGAGAAATCTGAGGGCATTTCATCCTACCAGTTTTGATATACTATCACAATGAAATTTTAAAGACTATCTTTTTTTCCATTTAATTGGTTAGTAATTTAAGATTAAGGTTAAGGAAATTTACATAATAAGAATTATAGAGGAAGGGACACAGTGAAAAATTATAGATAATCAAACATTATAGCTTCTTTAGTATATTAGTATAGTGTTCTTTTTAAAAATATATTCTATTGATTTTTTACAGAGAGGAAGGGAGAGGAATAGAGAGTTAGAAACATCGATGAGAGAGAAACATTGATCAGCTGCCTCCTGCATACCTCCTACTGGGGATGTGCCTGCAACCAACGTACATGCCCTTGACCGGAATCGAACCTGGGATGCTTCAGTTCACAGGCCAACGTTCTACCCACTGAGCCAAACTGGTTAGGGCAGTATAGTGTTCTTAAAATAATTATTGTCTAAGCTTTCCTACTTATGTAAACCTCAAAGCAGATGTTTCAAAGAAGATTAATATGAAATATTTTGTATACGTAGAGAAGATAAATAAAAAAGAAAATAGAGAAATAATATACTCTCAGAGCTTCAAAGAAAATGATTGTGTTTCAGATATGCATTAAGAATAGGGAAAGATAAAAAAAAACCCAGAAGCAGCAAATATATTTCTGTGCTTGAACTGCATCCATTTCCCTTTGGCACTTTATTTCATTATTACCAACTCCTAGTTTAGTTTTATCAAGCTGAACTACTGTATGTAGAAGTGATTAAAATTTAAGAAACAAATTCTTCATAGAACAATTGAAGATTCTACATTGGCAGAAGACAAATTTTAAGTGTAGCCACAGCTGCTATTAGTAGCTTATGGGTACATTTATGGGCCAGGGAAGTATATGGATCTTCAAAGAACAAGGGAAGTGGTTCCTTATCAACTAGGACAGCTCATTACAAAAGAAACAGCAACTTAGGATGTGACATTAAATGATATTGTATAGATATATATGTTTATAGAGTAAGGCATTGACACGTAGTATTAGAATGGCAACCCTAGAATCCCTTTTAACATCTTGTTTTGAAATCCAAGAGTCAATGGAGTGAGTTGGCAGATTAACTTCTTTTTTAAAAATTTTATTTTATTGTTTAAAGTATTACAAATAGTAGTACATATGTCTCCCTTTTCCCCCTATTGACCTTC
>NW_005355750.1:140586-145513 GCF_000412655.1 Myotis brandtii | reverse complement strand
GTTATGCTTATATGCATGCATACAAGTCCTTTGGCAAATTAACTTCTGGTGATTGGTGTACTCCCTCCTCAATCTCCTCCTCTCATGGTAGTTGTGGCTTATGCTTTAGATGATCCCAGGTATCTATAACTTGTGGCATAGCAATACAGGACTCAAGCAAAATTATCTCTGTATCCCGTTTCAGAAATATCCAGGTCATACCTTCTCAGTAGAAATTAAATACCTATCATGTTATGAATTTGCCACGTGTAGGTAAATTCGGGTCTAATACTTCTTTAATTTTCTCCATCATCACTTTCACTCCTTGCTATTATATGATTATATCTCACTTGAATTTGAACAAAAGCTGCCTAATGTTGACCCCTCCCATTCTCTGTACTTTTGCCACAGGTTTTCTGTGACAAACTTCACTTTGCCACTTCCATGCTTAAGTTCCTCATTGCTCTAAGAAAAAGCTTGCACTCTACTAATATTATTTACAAAACTCTACTTTGTTAAGGCCCCACTTAGCAATCTTTTGACCATGACCTCCCAGCACTCCACACTTATTGCTCCACCCAACTGTTAGAGTGCCTTTTGCATGCATTGTCCTCTTTGACCTCTCAGCCTTCACACAATGCTTTACTTCTGAACTGTGATAATTTTCAGAACAACCCTCACTCCAACTTTCTTCATTTACCTAACTTTTACTAATGACCTCGTTCTCAGTTTAGATGTTACTCCTTGCAGGAGGATTTCCTTACTCTTCCAAGTCTGAATTAAGGGGTCTTATTCTGTGTTCTTCTCTAATTACAACACAACAATGCCTGTTTATTTGCCTTTATCATCCACCAAGATACAACCTCTTCACAATCGGGAACATGTCTAATTTGCTTCCCAAGTTATACTCAAGGCTAAAACATCATATATGCTGAATAACTATTTGGGGGGAAAGGGGGCATGCAGGAGGCAGCTGATCAATGTTGATGTTTCTCTCTTTCCCTTCCCCTTTCTCTCTAAAATCAATAATGACATATTTTTAAAAAAGGAAAAAATTCTTAAATGAAACATAGATAACTGTTTCCCATGTGATAAAAGTAACGTTAGAAATATCAGTTTATCATCTAGAGAAATATTAAAAAGTTAAAAGATTTTTTTAAGTTCCACAAACCAATTTAGAATGCTGGTTGAGATCTTAGAAGACAAGTTTCTTAATTGCTTTTTATGTTGCTATTTTTGTCTTAATATACATACAGTATAGTAAAAATAACTTTTTATATACAGTTCTGGTTTTGACAAAGAATAGTTCCATTAGCCCAAATAGTCCTGCCCCTTTGTAGTTAACCTCTGCCCACTTCCAACACCTGACAATTACTTAATCTATTCTCCATATTGTAGTTTTGTTTTATCCAGAATGTCATATAAATGAAATATAAAAAATACACACTATTAAGTTGGGCTCATTCCACTTAGCATAATGAGTTTAGGGTTCATCTACACTATTGTATGTCTCAGGCTTGTTCCTTTTCAGGGCTAAATAATATTTCATTGTATGGATGTATCATATTTTGTTTATCCATTCACCAGCTAAAGGAAATTTGGAGTTACATCTACTAGGCCATTATGAATAAAGCCACTATAATTACTATGGACATTCATGTGTAGGTTTTCATGTGAACATAAATTTCCATTTTCTTGGGCAAATACTTTGAAATGGGATTGTGGAATCATATTGTAAATGTATGTTTAACTTTATAAGAAATTATAAAACTGATTTCCAAAGTGGTTATATCATTTTGATTTTTACCAGCAATATATGAGAACTCCAGTTACTTTGCTTCCCTGCAAAATGTGAAATTGTCAGCTCATCCATTCACTCATTCATTCATTGCTTTTAGTGTTTTAAATAGATGTAGAGTGGTATCTCATTGTGATTTTAATTTACATTTTTCTAATGACCAATGATGTTGAGCATCTTTCATGAGCTCATTACCATCTGTTTAACATTTCAATGGTTTCAAATCTTTTGCTAATTCTGGTTCTAAGATGACATCTGCTGGCCATCCATTGCCTAGAACCTCCTGCAGGATAACATGGCTAAAAACTACCTAGAGGCCTGCAACTGACAATCTTTGTACTAAAATCATCCAGAATGACTTTATATTAAACTGGCCCCTCTGGGACTCTTTTGACTTTCCTAAATTAGTTTATTTAAGAACCCAATTAGAACAAAAATGTTTCTAGACCTCTCAAAGACAATTGGAAGTGTTCTTCAATTGGTATTTTGAGAGTTCCAAAAGAAACCAAGAGGCCACTATAGCCTCTCTGCATGAAAATAAGAGACTTCAAAAACTAGAGGAATGCTCTGGCACATGCATCTCTCCTTCTAACTGGCTTTTCCTCCTTCCCTAACTCATCCTCCTTCCTCTACTGATTTATCCACTGCCCCTCCTGCCTACCCTTCTCTAGCTGAACTCTTCTTTTCCTCCTCAGTTATTCCCCTCTCCTGAGGCTCCTATTCTCATGGCATCTTTTAAACGTCAGGGAAATTCTGATGGGGTCAATACTGTCTCTTATACCCTCTAGTCTAAATCAGAACTATTACGCCATAGTAAAAGACTTCCCAGACCCAAAAAGTAATTTCCTTGAATTTGAACCTTTAGATCTTATATGTGCTTATCAAACTGGCTTCTTGGATCTTTAGCAACGCATCCATATGTTAGTTGGAAATGTTTTATTTAAAGAATAGGTTGAATCAGCCACCCTGTACAAAATTTTAAATTGACCAGAGCCATAGCCCTAGAAGCCATACAGAAGCAGATCAATAAATTACTTAAGGCCATTCTAAAATATTTCCAAAATAGATTAAGTGGAGGGCCATCCATAGATGTACTTAAAGGAAGTATTGGTTATCCTGACCAGTTCAAAAAGACCTTTCAACAAAACCCAGGAATTAAGGAATTAAATGATGAGACCCTTAATGTATTTAACTCAACATATGTAACATGTCTTTCTGAAAATATCAGCATCTAGTTAAACAACATAACCTTAACTAGGCAAATAAATGCCCTCATGAGATCACCTCATTGACAAATAAACTCTCTAAAATCATTTCAAAAAGAGTGATAATAGGAAAAAAGTAATTCTGGATTGCCAAGAAAGAACTATTAAACTAATGAATTTGCAACTTCAGTAATTTAATAAACTGACCCCCACAAAATAATAAAAATGCCCAAATTCCAGATCCAAAGGCTTGCTTCTTTTGTAAAAGAACAGGACATTTTAAAAAGGACTGTCTCAAATATCAATCCTGGTGGCAACTGCACCCTAATCTGAACCCAAAATTTCAGACTGGAACACAAAGATAGGGATGCTCAGGAGAAATAAAGGGGACATTTTCCTTTTTAAAAGCCAACCAATTGTCGGGGGGAGATATTAAAATTGGGGACAAATTAGTAGAACTTTAATAGGTACAGGAGCATCCTTTTTAGTTCTCAACTCCAATGCCCTCTCAATGTCTCCTTCCCGGAGTCAAGAAAAAATTCAAATGTTTGGGTTAACTAGTAACCCTGGAACAGTCCCCAAATCCTTACCTGTCCCTTTTCAGATTGGCTTCCTCTCTAGTAGCCATCAATTTTTACTTGTTCCTTCTGTGCCAATTCATTTATTAGGAAGATATTTTCTAGAAACCGACCAAGTTCATATTTTTTCTTCCCTAAGGGAGAAATATTATTAGATTTAACTTCCTCAAATAACAAGACAGAAGTCATTTTTAAAGTCTTATTTATTCCTTAACTTTATCTAACAACTAGAGGCCTGGTGCAAGAATTCCTTAAGGCCATTCTAAAATATTTCCAAAATAGATTAAGTGGAGGGCCATCCATAGATGTACTTAAAGGAAGTATTGGTTATCCTGACCAGTTCAAAAAGACCTTTCAACAAAACCCAGGAATTAAGGAATTAAATGATGAGACCCTTAATGTATTTAACTCAACATATGTAACATGTCTTTCTGAAAATATCAGCATCTAGTTAAACAACATAACCTTAACTAGGCAAATAAATGCCCTCATGAGATCACCTCATTGACAAATAAACTCTCTAAAATCATTTCAAAAAGAGTGATAATAGGAAAAAAGTAATTCTGGATTGCCAAGAAAGAACTATTAAACTAATGACTTTGCAACTTCAGTAATTTAATAAACTGACCCCCACAAAATAATAAAAATGCCCAAATTCCAGATCAAAGGCTTGCTTCTTTTGTAAAAGAACAGGACATTTTAAAAAGGACTGTCTCAAATATCAATCCTGGTGGCAACTGCACCCTAATCTGAACCCAAAATTTCAGACTGGAACACAAAGATAGGGATGCTCAGGAGAAATAAAGGGGACATTTTCCTTTTTAAAAGCCAACCAATTGTCGGGGGGAGATATTAAAATTGGGGACAAATTAGTAGAACTTTAATAGGTACAGGAGCATCCTTTTTAGTTCTCAACTCCAATGCCCTCTCAATGTCTCCTTCCCGGAGTCAAGAAAAAATTCAAATGTTTGGGTTAACTAGTAACCCTGGAACAGTCCCCAAATCCTTACCTGTCCCTTTTCAGATTGGCTTCCTCTCTAGTAGCCATCAATTTTTACTTGTTCCTTCTGTGCCAATTCATTTATTAGGAAGATATTTTCTAGAAACCGACCAAGTTCATATTTTTTCTTCCCTAAGGGAGAAATATTATTAGATTTAACTTCCTCAAATAACAAGACAGAAGTCATTTTTAAAGTCTTATTTATTCCTTAACTTTATCTAACAACTAGAGGCCTGGTGCAAGAATTTGTGCATGGGTGGGGTCCAGCAGGCCCACCCCAGGGAGGGCCGATCAGGGCCGGGCCAGCGGGGAGGAGGGGACAAGGGAGGTTGGCCGCTGGCCCCGCCCACAATCAGGGCCAGATTGG
>NW_005355750.1:136281-140509 GCF_000412655.1 Myotis brandtii | reverse complement strand
AGGTCAGCTAGCCTCACCCCTGACTGGAGGGGGGGCGATCGGGGGCAGGGCTGACTGCAATGCGCGTCATAGCGAGTAGTCGTTCTGGTTGTTCCAGTAGTTACAGCGTTCTGGTCACTTGGCTTTTATATATATAGATTTTAACCCTCCAAGAGCTGCCTGGCTATCTCTGGGAATTACCTTTCACTGATATAGGGAAAATTCATTTGGCAGCCCCTATCAAAATTCAAGCAGATGCTAATAAACCTTTACCTAACATAAATAAATATCCCCTAAACCTTGAGGCGAAGACAGGAATTCAGACCATAATTGAGGAACTTTTAGCTGAGGGACTCATTGTCCCCTACAACACCTGTATCATCCTAGTCCAAAACCTAACGGAAGGGGATGGCTATTTATTTGTCTCCCAAGTGGTTAATAACATAGTTATTCCCTGGCATCCTGTGGCTCCTGATCCCCATACCCTCCGATCAAATATCCCTCCCAAGACTTGTTTTTTTTCTACCTTGGACCTCTGCAGTGTCTCTTTCAGTATTCTAGTTGGTTCACAAAGTCCATTTCAATTTGCTTTCACTTGGAAAATTCGATAATATACCTGGACTGTCTTACCCCAGGGGTATACTAAAAGCCTTAATTATTTTTCTCACATTCTTAAGATAGAAATATTGTATTTCTATCTTACTTCAGTATATTGAGATACTTCTATGCTCCCCCTCTAACAGACAGTCTCCACGTAATACATAATCTAGCTCTAAAGGGACATGAGGTCATTAAAGAGAAGCTTCAATTCTGTCAGCCTTCTGTAAAAATTTTAGATATCTCCTTACCCCAAAGGATCTAAACCTTGACCCTTCCTTAATACAGAGCATAGCAACTTTCCCCAAACCCAAAACTGAAAGACAACTTCGAGGGTTCTTAGAACTTTCAGAATGCTGCTGCAGTTGGCTCCTTAATTTTTCCTTACTCTCCAAAACGTTCTAACAGCTCTCAAAAGCCTCTTCTTTTGACCCCCTACAATGGAATGATGAGGCTGAACAATATTTTACTATTTTAAAGAAACAACGGACTCAAGCACCAATGTGACAGTACCCAAATTGTAACCTTCCCTTTTCCCTTTTTGTCCATGAAAGGGAGTAGCCACCACAGCTACATTAATTAAAGCTACTGGGGAAAAATAGTTATTGGATCTCCCCTCTCACTGTCTGTGTTCCCCAAGCAGTTGAGTCCCCTTTAAACTCCAACCATATTCAACATCTCTGTTAGCCACCTTACCTCCTATGAAATACTTCTCCCTTCTCCTCATCTAACAATCATCTGCTATACTTTTAATCCTTCAATTCTCCTTCCCCTCCCTGACAATATTCCCCACGACTGCATTTCCCTGACAGACCAATTACTCCATGACTAGATCTTCAAGAGACTCCTCTACCTAATACTGTTTTCAACTGGTTCATTGATCAGTCTTATCTCCAGCCATAGATTGGTTCCTACCAAGCCAGTTGTGTGTTGTCTCTTTAGAGGAGGTTATAGAATTAGGCCCATTTCCAAATACCAAGTCTGCACAACAAGCTGAATTATACACTAACTAGAGCCTATATCTTCATCAAAGACAAAACTGCTGATACCTATACAGACAGCAGGTATGCTTTTGGAAGAACCCATGATTTTGGTATACATCGTGAATATCATGGGCTCCTTACATCCTTAGGACAACCCATCAAAAACAAATATTTTATTCTTTTAAAAAAATATTTTATTGACTTTTTACAGAGAGGAAGGGAGAGGGATAGAGAATTAGAAACATCGATGAGCGAGAAACATTGATCAGCTGCCTCCTGCACGCCCCCTACTGGGGATGTGCCTGCAGCCAAGGTACATACCCTTGACCGGAATCGAACCTGGGACTCCTGAGTCCGCAGACCGACGCTCTATCCACTGACCCAAACCGATTAAGGCCAAAGATTTTATTCTTAATCTTTTAGACTTTATCTTACTTCCTGACAGTTGGCTATTTTAAAGATACAGGAACTCTCTTCTACATAGGGTAAAACTGGATTAGGGAACCACTTAGCTGACGCTGATGCTAAATCAACAGCACATCAACCACAAATTTTTTAAAAATATATTTTTATTGATTTTAGAGAGGAAGGGAGGATAGAGAGATAGAAACATCAATAATGAGAGAAAATCATTGACCAGCTGCCTCCTGCTCGCCCCTTGCTGGGGATCAAGCCTGCAACCCAGGCATGTGCCCTTGGTTGGAATTGAACCTGGGACTCTTCAGTTTGCAGGCCAACACTCTACCCACTGAGCCAAACCAGCTAGGGCCAACCACAAACTTTGACTCTCCTTCTACATTTCCTCCCACTTCTCTGCATGAGGTTGTGCCTTATCTCAGATGGGCCAAAGCCCCAAACACCTCTCCAGACACTGAAAGGGGGAAATGAATAAAACAAGATTGCACTTTTGATTTAACTTGGAAAATACAGTTTGGGTCAAGCTGCTGCCCAGTTCTTCCTCTCAGCCTTCAAAGAGAAGTTCTAACTTTTATTCATAACCTTACCCACTGGAACAAATAAAAAATTACTCAATGGGGAAAGCAATACCATCAGGGATTCTCTGCTGCTATTGCACATCAAATTTATCGAGTGTACAAAATCTTCCCTCAGTGCAATCCTGGCAAGCTGATATATGCCAACATAGATCACTTCCCTCTGCCAACTGAGACATTTGAATTATGGCAACTTGATTTTATCTAACTCCCAACTTCTCAGAATTATGAATTTGAACTTGTTATAAATTGTATTTTTTCTCACTGGGTTGAAGATTTCCCAAACTATCATGCCACAGCCATGGCCACAGGTAAAGAAAAGATTACTTCAACCTGAGGAGTCCCTTGAAAACTACACAGTGATAGAGGAACTCATTTTACAGGACAGATTGCCCAAGCCATTTGCAAAATCTGACCTATTTATCAACACTTCCATTGTACATACTGTTCCCAATCTTCTGGTTTGGTGGGACACACAAACAGCATATTAAAACTCAATTGGCCAATATTTGTAGGGCATTCAGACTCTCATGACCCAAAGTTCTCCCTTTGGGTTTTCTGAATTTTTGCTCTCTCATTTGGTAAATATAAACTTTCTCCTTTTTTTGAAATAGTAACAGAAAGACCTATAAATTTGACTGAAGGACTTTATCCACCAAATCTTATAAAAGGAAACTTTTTATATTATTGTCAAGAATTAGTTAATGCCTTGTAGAATAAATCTCATTAAACCTCATTAAAGATTCCTTCCACAGTGTGCTCTCAGGAAACAAAGATCACCTTTCCCATTTACTAGTATACCCAGGAGTTTTTTGTCTACTGTGCCTGAAAAAGTTGTCTCCAGGACAAGAAACAGACATTTTCTCCAGCACAAGAAGTAGACAATCTTAAGAGTAAAGAAACTGACACCTGATTTCTGAATTTTCACCAGAAATGCCCAACTCTAAGAATTCTTCTATTCCTTACCATTTTTATCCTCTTATATCTAGCTAAGAACCCCCAAACTCTCACTCAAGATCTTTTAGAAGTAACCTGGGATCTCTGCTGTTTTCCCCTTCAGTACAAATTTGAAAACTCTTAATATCCCCCATAATTCTATACCTCCTGATCTCCCCTGCATCCCTTACATTCATTATTAAATCATTTACTCTGCCTTTCCCACCTTTTGTTTTGTTATCATTAATCCTCACCTGAAGATATTTTTGTCCATTGTTTTTCAGAGAAATTAGAAGGCAGGGAAGAAGTGGAAGGAGGAGAGAGAGAGAGCGCAACTAGTTGCCACACACACACACACACACACACACTCACACGAGCGTGCACGCCCCAACTTGGGGTGGGAGTGAACCCACAATCCAGGTATGTACTCATGATTGGGAATAGAACCCATGATCCTTTGATGAGCTGGCCAATGTGCAAACCACTTAGTTGCACTGACCAGGGCCCTGCCTGCTTTACTGTTTAATCTTTCACCTGTTACAATGACAACCAAATCAAGCATTCCTTTCTACTTATTCCTTTTTATAACTGTTTACTAGAGGCCCGGTGCACAAAAAATTGTGCGCTCGGGGAGGGGGGTCCCTCAGCCCGGCCTGTGCCCTCTCGCAGTCTGGGACCCCTGGGGGATGACCCACCTGCTGGCTTAGGCCTGCTCCCCGGGGGATTGGGCCTAAGCTGGCA
>NW_005355750.1:131402-135711 GCF_000412655.1 Myotis brandtii | reverse complement strand
AAGCTCCCAGCCTCTTTTTTTTTCTTTCTTTTTTATTCTGGGATTTATTTACCTTCTATAGCTGTCACTGGAGCTGAGAGCTGGCTCCAGCTTGAGGCTGTGGCTGGCTGAAAGCAGGTATCTGGGTTTGTTTAGCTTCTATAATTGCAACATTGTTGCATCTGGAGCTCAGAGCTGGGCCGTGGCAGGCGGGGAACCTTGCCTTCCTCCATCACTGGAGCAAGCAAGCCTCATGTTCGCTTCAGCTGCGTGGCTGCCTGCCGCCATCTTTGTTGGTTAGCCATCCTGCTGATTAGCCAATGGGAAGGGTAGCGAAGTTACGGTTAATTACCATGTTTCTCTATTATTAGATAGGATGCTTGAAAAGATAATGCCTTGTTAACGTTCTCCCAAAGCACATCTGAAGTGTGCAACCTCTCTGATTGTTGAATATGCCAACAGCTCCCTCAACCAATAGAAGACCAATACTTACAATTAGTAGTTCCTGTAACCAATTTTGATACTCTTCCTGATCTTATCTTTTACCAAGACTTGCTCCCTTCAAATTTTACCTTTCATGTAAATGTCATTAAGGTAGAAAAAGCCTCTACCCCCTGTTTATCACTAACCTCTGTTCTTGTCAACCATGACAAAACTGAATCTAAATCTAAGACCTTGCTCTTCTTAGTCTCCTCATTATATACTTCAAAAAAAGTATACAATATGAGAAATAAAAAAGAAATATGACTAATTTATGTAGAATCTATCTGTCTATCGGCTGTCAAGCAGACAGTTTTTTTCTCTTATACCTATGAATCTCTCTATCCTATATTATAAAAAGCCTGTGGTCGTGACACCCTCACACCGTAACGACTGATCACCAGGTGGTTGCATGCGTATGCTGCTGTAAAAAAGAAGGAACTCTTACCATTTGCAACGGCATGGATGGAACTGGAGAGCATTATGCTAAGTGAAATAAGCCAGTCAATGAAGGAAAAATACCACATGATCTCACACATTCATGGATAATAGAGACCATTACAAACTTTTGAACAATAATAGATACAGAGGCAGAGCTGCCTCAAACAGATTGTCAAACTGCAGCGGGAAGGCTGGGGAGGGTTGGGGGGCAGGAGACAAAAAATAGATACAGAGGCAGAGCTGCCTCAAACAGACTGTCAAACTGCAGCGGGAAGGCCGGGGAGGGTAGGGGGGCAGAAGGGGGGTGGGTAAGAGATCAACCGAAGGACTTGTATGCATGCATATAAGCATAACCAATGGACATAAGACACTGGAAGGTAGGGGAGGCCAGGGGATTGTCAAGGACAGGGGAAAAAAGGAGACATATGTAATACCCTTTGTAATACTTTAAGCAATAAAAAAAAAAAAAGAAAACATGTGTGAGTGGGCGGGGCTGCATGTGCGGCGAGGCGCATGCTGGTGAGCAGGGACTTGATGCTGCGTCCCCGCTGGGACCGGCAGGGACTTGACCAGGAGGTGCATCGGGGAAGTCTCGTGCAGCACCGGCCCCGTGGGGTGGGACTCCAGGACTTGGGGGAGTCCCACGTGGTGCCAGGGGGGGCTTGACGCTGCATCCCCACAGGCGCTGGCAGGTCTGGGTCTCCTGTGATTTTAAGGCACGTGCAGGTGGGCGGGGCTGCATGCGTGGCAAGGCATGCACAGGTGGGTAGGGACTTGACTCTGGGTCTCGCGGCGCAGGCAGGACTTGACACTGTGTCCCCGTGGGCGCCAGCCCAGACTCTGACAGGAGGGAGGAGGGAGCTGGATACCTGCACACAGGACTTGGCAAATAGTGATATTAAAATATTTTTTCTAATTAATTCTCTTTCAATGTGCATGAATTAGTGCACTGGGCCACTAGTCTATATATATCCACATACACACACCACTCTAAGAGGGGTGGCTTGGGCACCACCTGTTCACCACATTAAGTGTGGACTTACTGTATATGTATAACCAGGCTGCTAAAGAAATGACCTGAGAAGAAAATCCTAGACATTATAATGATAAGAACTAAGGAATTACAAATATCAAAAAAGCTCAATGTTGTTTCTAGAGGTAGATATGAAATAAAGATTCATTTTCTAAAATTATCAGAGAAAAAATATTTTAACTGAACTAATTTGAAATATTTATCTACATTATTATACTCCATTATAGAAGGAAAGGATAACATATATATTTATGACAATAATCTTATTTTAGCAACTTTTAAGGAGGAAAAAATATCCCCTCATGAAACCTTGTCAAGTTAAAACAAAGTGTGAGGGATAGAAAATGTTTGTGAAAAGTATGTCATCCATGATTTTGGTCCAGATGTTTTATTTCCTATTATGTCCCTATTTAACTAGTGGCAGATTCAGTATAACCACAGATGTGAGTCAATGAACTGATGAAGAGAAAACCATTATACTGTATAATTGTTTTAGCCATTTCTGTCCCCCACCCCCCTCTTCTCTAATGTCCTATTATATGCTCTCATCACAAATGAAATTTGTGCATCTGGGAGAAACTGCAGCATGTCGTGTTTGGTTATGTTTACCTTTGAGATTATTTTTCTTAACTGGTTTTGGATTTTGAAATGTTTTGTGTAAAATTAAAGTTGAGTAATAAAATGGTAAAACAAACAAAACAACAACACTGTGGATTAGAAAGTTGTCTTACATAAAACATTAAATGTTGCTTGGAACTTTGTTGAAACAAAAATTGAAGCATTCAGGTCTTACTAGTAGTTTTATGGAAGGAAAGCAGATGAGTTTGGTATTAGATTAGAATTCTAAATAAGGGCTCTAGCTATCAGTATAATGATTCCCAATTGTTTCTCAACAATGTATCTTATTTTGCTGAAACATGCTTTCATTTCTCCTCTACCCTCTGTACATCCTTTCCTTTTACACAGTCTGTACCCATCAAAGTACAGTGGGGCCTTGACTTATGAGTGTCCCAACTAACGAGTTTTTTGAGATAGTACAGTGGGGCCTTGACTTACGAGTGTCCCGACTAACGAGTTTTTCGAGATACGAGCCGTCTCTCGGCCGATTTTTTGCTTTGAGTTGCGAGCTAAAATTCGGGTTACGAGCCAGCTTCAGATACCCCACCGCTAGTTGGCGCAGCGAACGTCACAGTGAACGCCACAACATCAGCCCAGCATCACGTGTCTCACTCGTTCACTTTAAGATTTGACATACGAGTAATTTGAGTTACAAGCTCCATCACGGAACGAATTAAACTCGTAAGTCAAGGCCCCACTGTATTAAAGCCCATTTTAGCTATTTCCAACAGAGCTATTGGGTTTTTGCTAGAAATTTAAGTTTATTACTAAGGTTGTAATTTTCCTTTACTACTTGATGAAATGCAACAACTAAAAGCAAATATAATACATTCTCACTTCCAAAAAATAACACATTTTAAAAAACAATGTTCACTAAGTTATCTACTTATATAAAAACCCTGGATGGTGTAATATCACAACCGGTCTGGCAACCAAGCGGAAGGAAGTCAGTCCTGCAGGACTTGTCGTGGAAACGGCTGCACCCTCCCTCGAGCTGTCTCCTGGAGTTGTTTCCGGTGAGGGTGGGGTTTGAGGCAGGAACCCACCCTTGGAGCATGGAGCATATCTTTATAAAGTGTGCTGCGCCAGCACAGCCAAGGGTAAACCTGAGTGGGGGCGGCTGAAAGGCTTAGAAAAGACAGACAAGAGAATGAAAGCTGGGTCTCGGTGGGATGCTGCTTCTCTGAGAGACAGCGACCATGCCCGCAGCCTTGTCTTTATTTTATAGCAGATGCCAGGACCATAGGTTCAAGCTTACAACTACAGCTGTTGGCTATAATTCCTGCCCTCCAAGCTGGGACTTGCACGTGGCAATGAGAGGACTGTGTCCTCTCATCAGTCCAAGGCTTGAACCTGTCCAAAACACTGTAGCGGCTCCCCACAATAAAGTTTTAATCTACTTATATAAAAACCCTGGGTGTAGCATCACGGCCAGAAGCACGTCCAACCGGAAGGAAGTGAGTCCTGCAGTGGTGGTCTTGGAAACGGCTGTGCCCTCCCCCAGCTGTTTCCTGGAGAGTGAGGTTCAGGCAGGAACCTGCCCTTGGAGTGGAGCATGGAAGTGAAATGATTTGTAATGGATCTATTATTGAAGCTAACTTTGGAAATACTATATCTATAGATCAGTGGTTCTCAACCTTGGCTGCACATTAGAATCACCTGGGAATCTTTTTATTTTCTTTTTTTAAAATATATTTTATTGATTTTTTTACAGAGAGGAAGGGAGAGGGATAGAGAGTTAGAAACATCGATGAGAAA
>NW_005355750.1:128711-131046 GCF_000412655.1 Myotis brandtii | reverse complement strand
TTAATAAATCACAAGGACAAACTCTAGACAGAGTAGGCATATTCCTAGCTGAACCCATTTTAGCACATGGTCAGTTATATGTTGTTTTCTCTCGAGTTTGAAGAGCATGTGATGTTACAGTTAAAGTTCTAAGTACTTCATCACAAGGGAAATTAGTCAAGCACTCTGAAAGTGTTTTCACTCTTAATGTGGTGTACAGGGAGATATTAGAATAAGTTTAATCACTTTATCAGTCATTGTTTGCATCACTGTTGTTTTTATATCATGTTTTTGTTGTTTTCATATCATGTTTTTGTCATTTTTATATCATGCCTCTGTTGTTGTTATATCCTTTTGTTACTGTTTATTTATTAATAAATTTATATGTTATTTTCATATACATTTTACTAATTCCCTTTCAACTCTCACACTTCTATTATAGAGAAAGGGCAAATAGCAATATTAAAATATCTACACTAATTAATTCCCTTTTTAAAAAAATATACTTTATTGATTTTTTTACAGCGAGGAAGGGAGAGGGATAGAGAGTTAGAAACATCAATGAGAGAGAAACATTGATCAGCTGCCTCCTGCACACTCCCCACTGGGGATGTGCCTGCAACCAAGGTACGTGCCTTTGACCGGAATCGAACCTGGGACCCTTGAGTCCACATGCCAATGCTCTATCCACTGATCCAAAACGGTTAGGGCAATTAATTCCCTTTTAATGTGCACGAATTTCATGCACCGGGCTACTAGTTGACAATAATGTCAATTGCCTCTCATTAAAATTTCAGTTTGCACGTTCTGATTCCTTGGGATATCTTGGGAAAGTGCTATATTACATTGTTGTTGTTTTTTCATCATATTCCTTAATGAAATGTCATTTCACATGTGTTCTTAATTTCTATAAAACTTTATTTTCTCTTAAGATAAATGTACTAATATAATATTTGAAATAGAATGAGTATTCAGATAGATTTAAGACTGCCACTAGTATAGAACTGAATAACAGGAATTTCATCCCCCTAAAAGAGCAAGTTTGTTTACTTGTCAAATTCTGTTCAGATATGAAGATCTAATTTCTGATTATTCTTTTTAAAAAAAATCTTTATTGTTTCAAGTATTACATATGTCCCCTGTTTCACCCATTGACCTCTTCTAGCCTATCCCTGTCCCCCGCCCCAGGCCTTCACCACCCTATTGTCTGTGTCCATAAATTATGTATATATGCATGCAAGTTCTTTGGTTGATCTCTTCTTTAAATGGTCATAATGTTGTATGGTTTCCCAAAATTTATATTTTTGTTTTTTATTCTCAATGTGTGCACTGTTCACAAATCATGCAGAGAAAATTTGTTCTTTGCCATTAATTGCCCCTTTGTATACGTATTAGAGTTCTCCTGAGAATCCTGAGGTTTATTATAAAGAATTGATTTATGCAATTATGGAAGCTGAGAAGTCTCATGATCTCTTGTCTGCAAGCTGACGACCCAGGAAAGCTAGTGGTGTCTGAATTCAAATGCCTGAGAACCAGGGCCAACGATGGTGTAAGTCCTAGTTAAGGGCAGGAAAAGACCAATGTCTCAGCTCAAACAGTAGCAACCAGGTAGGAAAAAGCAGAATTCTCCCTTCCTCTGCTTTTTATTCCATTTAAGTCCTCAGCAGATGGGATAATGTCCACCCACACTGAAAAGGACACTCTCCTTTACTGGGTCCACCAATTCAAACGTTAATGTCATCTACACACACACACACACACACACACACTCAGAAATAAGGTTTAGCCAGACATCTAGGTACCCCATGAGTCAGTCAGGTTGACACATAAAATTATCCGTTACCTTCTTGTTTATACTCATATTTACGTCGATTCCCCAGGCCTATGGTAACGAGAACATCTGACAGGTCTCTCTTGCTTTCTCCTGTCCCCATTCCAGACTATTCAGAGAGGAATATTGTTTTTGAAACATAAGTCAGCTTTTACTACTCTTTTTGCTAAAGACCTTGTAATTTCTTCCCATTTCAGTATGACAAAAAGCCAGTCCTTATAATGGCGTCTGTCTCCACATGACCTAGCCACCCATTTACTTTCCCCTTTGCTTCTCCTCTCACTTTCCCTCACTCTATCGCTCTATGGCCTCCGGCGTCATTCACATCCCACACATTCCTGCTCGACATAACTGCTTGTTATTCCTTCTGCTTGCCATGCTATTCCCAGTCTATTCACAACTAAAGGGTGTCCCAAAATTCATGCAAGAAGTAATTTTGATAGAAAACACAGGTTTACAATTAAAAATTGTAAATTTTTTATTGATTCATAAAGTATACAGTATAGGGTTATGTATGGAATAGCA
>NW_005355750.1:105886-128394 GCF_000412655.1 Myotis brandtii | reverse complement strand
GAAGATGCAAATCTTTCGTGAGAATACGCTGAAGAGAGCTTCTCGAAATGTCCAATTCTTGACCACGGTGCCGAATTGATGTCCCTGGACTCTCAGCAACACTCTCACGAACTGCTTCAATGTTTTGTGTTGAACGACTCGTTGAAGGACGGCCGGCCAGAGTGTTTAAGATCACTAATTGATCCAGTCTTCCTAAATTTTTAAATTAATCTCTTCACAGTTGATGAAGTTAAATCACTATTCCGACCATATTTTGCACGGAAATTGCGAACTGTAGCTGCCAAACCTTCATTATTTTTAAAATATTGTTCAACAATGAAAACGCGTTGTTCTTTGATGTAGGGCTCCATTTTTAATAACCCTGAACTGTCAGCTGTCACTCTATCTTTTTTTCTTGTTGGCAACACTTTACGGCACAAATGGCGTAAAATTCAAATCTTGCGTGAATTTTGGGACACCCTTTAATTCCCCAACAACTTTCTCCAAATGATTTCAAAATCCATTGATGATTCCTGCCCAGAGCAATTATTAAAATTGTAGGTTGAAGCAAAACCATGACTTTCTAATTCTGTCATTTCTTGCATATTTATTAGCTGGCATCCTTCCTTAAATAAGAACTCTCCTGCCTCCTCACCTCCCCTATACTTTGGGTAATATTATGGACACATATATTCTGTTTTTATTGAATACTTTCTAATTCATTATTGGCTTTTTAAATGCTTAAATCTCCCTAAATTTGGCCAGTATCACTCCCTTCAAGCTGGCTTCTTTGTCCTTTGAACAAGTTTCCCCAGTCTTTGAACATTGCCTTGCTTTCTGAATATTGCACCCACAGAAAGAGAGAGAGAGAGAGAGAGAGAGAGAGAGAGAGAGAGAGAGAGAAAGACTAGGGTCACTTTGACCTCCCCTGTCTCAATCCTGGAATCAAAGATTTCTCCATGAACCTCTAGCTCATTTTATAAACTAGAAGTTTATAAAATGGTGCATAAGAGCCACTATCTAGGGATTAAGTGCCCTTGCCATCAGGGTATCACTGATCTTTTTTCTTTATTCTTTTTAAAACATATATTTTAATTTATTTCAGAGAGAAAGGGAGAGGGAGAGAGAGAGAGAGAAGAACATCAATGATGAGAAAGAATCATTGATTGGCTGCCTCCTGCACGCCCCACACTGGGGATCGAGCCCACAATCTGGGCATGTGCCCTGACTGGGAATCGAACCATGACCTCCTGTTTTATGAGCCACGCAGGCCGGGCTTTTCTTTATTCTTAAGAGCTATTGACATTATTCTTTACCTACGTTATATTTTACAAATTTTTTCCTCTCATTTTCTCATTTGTCTTTTGTTACAAATAGGAATAGTGTTTTTATGTATGTTATGTGGTATCTGAATTTTCAGTTGTAATTTGTCCAGTTAAGTTCTCAGACTTGCGTTATGTAAAACTTATGTTTTCTTCTTGCACAGGTATGGTTTAGTTTTACATTTAGATTTCTAATTCATTTGGGATTTATTCCTGTGTATGACGTAGAGATCCAGTTTCACTGTTTTTCCAAATGGCTAGCTAGTTAGTTGTTCCAATTTCATTAGATTAAAACATCATTTTGACATGGCGCATATATTTTTGTGTACTTGTATTAATTTCTGAATTTTGGTTTATTGCATTCAGCTGTGTCTACTTTTGTGCCAGTACCATAGTGTTTTTTTAATTAAATTTATTGGGGTGACACTGATTAATGAGATTAAATAGGTTTCAAATGTACAATTCTATGATACATCATCTATATATTACATTGTGTTCCCACCACCCAAGTCAAATTTTCTTCCATCACCATATATTTGACCACCTTTATCCTTTACTACCCCCGCATCCTGCTTCCCTCTGTTAACCACTATACTGTTGTCTGTGTCTATGAGTTTTTGTTTGTTTTTCTTGTTTGTGCATTCGTTGCTTTCAGTTTTATATCCCACATATGAGTGAAATCATATGGTTCTTAACTTTTTCTGCCTGACTTAGTTTGCTTAGCGTGATATTCCATGTGTGGCAAAAACACAGTATTTCATCTTTTCTTATAGCTGAATAGTATTACATTGTATGTATGGACCACCTCATCTTTATCCAATCATCTATCAAAGGATACTTCAGTTGTTTACGCGTTTTGGGGCACCATGAATAATGCTGCAATGAATATTTAATTTTGTCAAGAGCCTTAACTGAAGGAGATAAATAATATAATTTTCCCTATGATGAAAACCAAAAAATAGAGTGTGAGACAGTAAAAAAATATAAAATAAAGCTTAAGAGGTATAAGATAAGGCCATACATTATACATCCAACAGTAGAGTAGATAGAGGCTATGGGAAACAAAAGATTTGAAAAAATAATTTCTGAGAATTTTCCAGAAATAGTAAACATTAATCTACTTATTTAGGAAGATCAAAATAGCCTGGCCAGTATTTTTAAAAAAAGGAAAAGAAATCCACGTTTGGTCATATTATTGTGAAATTGCTGCATTCCAAAGGAAAAAAAAATGAAAATTTCATTATGAAACTGGCACTTGTAAGTTAAATACCATTTCATAATTTCAAAGTGACAAAATTAAAAGTCTGACAATGTTGGTGAAGATGTGAAGTAATAAGAACTTTTATAACGAGCTATTGAAAGTTCAAACTCTTACTAAAAAATTAGAGAATGATTTGATATTTCTTAATAAAGAAATATAGGCACACAAATTTCTCTTCTAGAGAAATGGCACTCAGGTGCACCTGGAGATTTATATAAGGATGGAAGAAACAGCATTGTGTGCAATAGTAAAAAAAATAGTTCAAATGTCTGATATGAGGATAATTCACTAGTAATTTTTATATTCTTACATAGTGAGATAGAACATGCAGAAGTGGAAAAGAATGAAATACATCTATATCATGTACAACCACATACATAAATCTTTTTAAAAAAAGGCTTAGGGAATACAGCAAATCACAGAAGACTGCAAACAATATAATACATTCATATGAAATTGAAAACAGTCAAAATGCAATAATATATTGTTTGGAGATGGAAAAAAAATTTTTTAAGCAAGAAAATGAGACCTGCAAGGGCCGAATGTACTCGGGAAAGAGCCCACAAGGAACTTCAAGTGTACTGATGTTTCTTATGCGATGTGGTCATAAAAGGGTGTAACAGAAACATAATTTATTTATAATATATTAACAATAAACAGATACTTTGTAAAATATTGTTAGTTGATGGGCCATTCTGCATTAACCCTGCATCAATTGGTGCCCAGTCTACCCACTTACACTCCAATTCAACTTGTGAACATTTGCTTTGAAACACATATTTCATGAATATTCACTTAAACACTTTGTTAGGCTCTCGCAAGCTCACATTTCTGCCATTTGTTTGTAATGTTTCTTGAGATATTCTATTGCTTCTGTCAATTCCATACATTATAGTACTTGGAGCTCTAATATAATGATATACAACCCCAATAGAGAAAGATTTGCTCTAGAAAACATGCTTTATATAGGCATACTTGTGCTTATCTTCCTTCCAGGTTTTTAAAATGAAGTTTCTTTTTAAGTGGTAGGTTTCCATGAATGAATGAATAATAGAGTTTCAGAAACTTTGTAACACCATTTCTACAACACAATCCTTTCCGTTCTCATCAGGTGATAAGTACTATTTGGTTTATTCACATCAGAGCAGATTCTAGTGGTATATCTGTTTCTTTTTCTACTAATTTTATGATCATATAGAAGCAACTCAGTCCAATATGACCAAAGTGGTGAGCTGTATCTTCATTTTAGTTACAAATCTGTTTTGTTAGAGGAAGGAAAACCATAAGTGGTAGCTGAGAATTGAGGAATAAGCCAGGAGAGATTCTCCCTGCAGGTGTCAGAGGAAGCACAGCTCTGCTGACACCCTGATTTTGGACTTCTAGCCTCCATACTATGAGATGGTAAATTGCTGTTGCTGGCAGCAGGTCATGGTGGAAAATACAAAATAAGATTATTGAAATAGGTTCAAATGTGTCAGCAATCCAATTTTGTAAATCCTTTTATTTATTTTTTAAACACAAAATTTGTAAAACCCACACCTAAGTTATGCTAACATAAAGAGTTTGGAAATAAGAAACATTTTATACTGAAACTCCCAGTCAATATGATGGCATCTCTGCTACCAAAATAGAGCAATACCTATTAAAAATAGCCAATTCGGCTCAGTAGATAGAGCGTGGGTTCTCAGACTGAAGGGTTGCAGGTTTGATTTGGGTTAAGGGTATACACCTCGGTTGCAGGCTCGATCCCTGGCCTTAGTCAGGGCACATGCAAGAGGCAACCAATCAATGTGTCTCTTTCACATTGATGTGTTTTCTTTCTCCCTCTATCTATCCTCCTGCATTGCACTCTCTCTAAAAAAAAGAAAGAAAAAAAGAAAGAAAAATATCCTCAGGTGAGGATTAACAACAACAACAAAATAACCATCAAGCCTGGCTGGTATTGCTCAGTGGTTGAGCATCAATCTATGAACTAGGAGGTTACGGTTTGATTCCTGATCAGGGCACAAGCCTGAGATGTGGGCTCGGTACCTAGTAGAGGTGTGCAGGATGCAGCTTATCAGTGATTCTCTCTCATCATTTATGTTTCTGTCTCTCTCCCTCTCATTTATATAATTATTTATTAATATTGATTATTGCTGATTGATCATCTACACTAATAAAAGAGAAACATGGCAATTGGCGTACGACCGCTACCCTTCCCATTGGCTAATCAGCATATCCTTATGCAAATTAACTGTCAGCCAAGATGGCGGCCGGCAGCCAGGCAGCTGGAAGCGAGCAGGGAGCCTCGCTTGCTCCAGTGACTGCAGACTCCAACGTTCCCCGCCTAACTTGCCGGCCTCTGAGTTGCAACTCTAAGCAACTATGTACTATGTTGCAAATGTAGAAGCTAAACAAAAGCCCAGAAACCAGCTTTCAGCCTGCCGGGATCTCAGAGCTGAAGTTATACATTGTTTCGATTATAGAACGGCAAACAAACCAGATACCAGCTTTCAGCAGCAGAAGCCTCACAGCTAGAGCCAGAGCTAAAGCTGGCCCAGAATAAAATAAAAAAAGAGAAAAAAAAGGAGCGGTTGGGAGCTTCAGTCAACAACCGCCAGCCTGAAAGCAGCCCTCAGCCCCTCACCCAGACTGGCCAGGCACCCCAGTGGGGACCCCCACCCTGAAGGGTGTGTGACCAGCTGCAAACAGCCATCATCCCCTCATCCAGGCTGGCCAGGCACCCCAGTGGGGACCCCCACCCTGAAGGGGGTGTGACCAGCTGCAAACAGCCATCATCCCCTCATCCAGGCTGGCCAGGCACCCCAGTGGGGACCCCCACCCTGAAGGGGGTGTGACCAGCTGCAAACAGCCATCATCCCCTCATCCAGGCTGGCCAGGCACCCCAGTGGGGACCCCCACCCTGAAGGGGGTGTGACCAGCTGCAAACAGCCATCATCCCCTCATCCAGGCTGGCCAGGCACCCCAGTGGGGACCCCCACCCTGAAGGGGGTGTGACCAGCTGCAAACAGCCATCATCCCCTCATCCAGGCTGGCCAGGCACCCCAGTGGGGACCCCCACCCTGAAGGGGGTGTGACCAGCTGCAAACAGCCATCATCCCCTCATCCAGGCTGGCCAGGCACCCCAGTGGGGACCCCCACCCTGAAGGGGGTGTGACCAGATGCAAACAGCCATCATCCCCTCATCCAGGCTGGCCAGGCACCCCAGTGGGGACCCCCACCCTGAAGGGGGTGTGACCAGATGCAAACAGCCATCATCCCCTCATCCAGGCTGGCCAGGCACCCCAGTGGGGACCCCCACCCTGAAGGGGGTGTGACCAGCTGCAAACAGCCATCATCCCCTCATCCAGGCTGGCCAGGCACCCCAGTGGGGACCCCCACCCTGAAGGGGGTGTGACCAGCTGCAAACAGCCATCATCCCCTCATCCAGGCTGGCCAGGCACCCCAGTGGGGACCCCCACCCTGAAGGGGGTGTGACCAGCTGCAAACAGCCATCATCCCCTCATCCAGGCTGGCCAGGCACCCCAGTGGGGACCCCCACCCTGAAGGGGGTGTGACCAGCTGCAAACAGCCATCATCCCCTCATCCAGGCTGGCCAGGCACCATTTTTGTGCACCGGGCCTCTAGTAATAAATAAATGACTGTAGCCCTGGCCAGTGTAGCTCAGTGGATAGAGTGTCGGCCCATGCACCAAAGGATCACCTCAGGTGAGGATTAACAAAAGAAAAAAAAAGACTGTAGTCATTGTGATTCATCATTTAATAAATCATATAACTCATTCACTAAATAATTTCTCTCTTTTTACTGGTCAAAAGCCATTTGCTGATAATACACATATTAAATATGTTTATATTTTATAATATATGTGTATAATTTTTAAACATTCTTTAATAAATCTATATAACTGTGAAATGGAGAATGCACAGGAAATTGACCAATGCATAGAAATAATAAAAAGTCCCTTTGAAAACAAGGATATTTACTAACATCTGGAAAGTCATGAGTCATTGCATGAGGGGATTACCAAGATATATATAGAGAGAGAAATAACTAATGCCTCCTGACACTTGTGAATTTAAATCAAGTGAGTCCAGTTTGATCTTAGGCTTAAGTATTGTTAACGAAGGAGATGAAACATTACTGTATCAATTAACCTCCCAGAAAGCATATTCTAATGTCTAGCTGAAACTGCTTCTTCTGACATTCAAATTCATTTCTCCTAATATATGCTACAATATAAAACAAGAATCCCCAAATAATTCAGAAAAAGAGCTGAACTACTTTCTGAATCTTCAGTCTTTAGAAGCTGTGTTATGATGTAAGGAATTGAGCTGAGTTTCAAAGTAGTCAAAATACATGAGGCTGTTCAACTGAGGTGGAGCTATAAAATAGCCTAATACTAACATTTTGATAAAAGGAATATAAATCTATAAATCTAGGTTGTTTATTGTATTTATTTTTAATTAAATTTATTAGGGTGACATTGGTTAATAAAATTATATAGGTTTTGAGCATACAATTCTTTGACACATTATCTGTATATTAAATTGTGTATTTACCATGCAAAATCAAATCATCTTCCATCACATAGATTTGATTCCCTTTACCACTTACCCTTTGTTTGCTGTTGTCTGTGTCTAAGAGTTTTCCTTTATTTGCTTTTCTTGTTTGTTCATTTGCTGCTTTCAATTTTATTTTCCACATATGAGTGAAATCATGTGGTTCTTGACTTTTTCTGTCTGACTTATTTCACTTCACATGATATTCTCAAGATCAATCCATATTGTTGTAGTAAATAGCATATTTTTAAAAAATATGTTTTTATTGATTTTTTAAAGAGAGGAAGGCAGAGGGATAGAGAGAGAGAAACATTGATGAGAGAGAAACATCATTGATCAGCTGCCTCCTGCATGCCCCCCACAGGGGACTGAACCCTGACCAGGAATTGAACTGGTAGCCTCTTGGTTCCTGGGACAATGCTCAACCGCTGAGCTACACCAGCTGGGCTATTTTATCTTTTCTTATGGCTGAGTAGTATTCCATTGTATATATGTACCACATCTTCTTTTTCCAATCATCTATTGAGTGACACTTCGGTTGTTTCCATGTCTTGGCCATTGTGAATAATGCTGCAATAAGCATAGGGGTACATATAACTTCGTGAATAAATGTTTTCAAAAAACTTAAGTAGGTACCCAGAAAAGGGGTGCTGGGTCATATGATTACTCTATTCTTAATTTTTGAGGAACCTCCAAAATTGTTTTCCATAGTGGCTGTACCAATTTATAATCCCATTCACTAATGAGGGTTTATTTTTCTCCACAATCTCTTCAACACTTGTTATTACTTGTCTTGTTGATAATAGCCATTCAAATAGGTGTGAGGTGGTATCTCGTTGTAGTTTTCATTTGCATTTCCCTAGTAGCTAGTGAAGTTGAGCATCTTTTCATATATCTGTTGACCATTAGTATGTCTTATTGGGAGAAGTGTCTCTCCAGGTCCTCTACCCAATTTTTAATTGGATTGTTTGTTGGGGTTTGAGTTGTATGAATTCTTTTTATATTTTGGAAATTAATCCCTTGAGGGAGCTGTTCAAGAGCTTCAAATGAAGAATAAAGAAAAAAACATAAGAGATAAAAAGAAACTCACATTGCTACATTATAAATACTGACACTGTGTGCCCAGCTTTTTGCTAAGTGCTATAAAGAAATCTCTCTCCTTTTCAGTTAACAATTGTGTGGTAGTAAAGACCAAAAGTGAGACTGGGAATGCAAAGGTGGGCTCCACAAGTGTCAGGGAAACATTGAGGGATGAGTAAGGCCTGGAAGAAGGCAGAGAAATTTTATCCAACAAAAAGATTTCAAACAATATTTTTGAAGCCACTCGGATTTCCCCCAGGTCAGCCTACTTCTGTTGATACTTGCCATTTCATCATTTCCGCATTTTGTTGCTGCCCGGAGTAAGGAGACTGACTTGTCCAGTCAACTTCCTTGTCCTTTTTATGCAAGAAAGGAAATCGTGGCTTGAACACACAGCCACCAAACAAATGAACATTCTTATGTCTTGGGGTTGAACTTCCCAAAATCTTCAAGATTCCTTTTCCTTGAAACTTACCAACAAAATACTCTTGGACTCGGAAACTGAGGAGAGAGAGAGTGAGAGAGAGAGGAAGAGGGGGAGAGAAAAAGTGAAAGAGAAAAAAATGAATTCATCCAAATCATCTGCATCACAGAGCACAGGTAAAATTTGCAATTCTCCTTTTTCTTTCACAGGTATGTCTTTTTGGAAGAGGTGGTAAATATGTTGAAGGACAGGACTGTAGAAAAGGCTGCAGTAAAGTAAAAGAAGAGAGACAGAGAATGAAACAGAGGAAACATGAAAGAATGGTTAGAAGAGTACATGTTATACTGGGAAGGTCACTGGACTTGAGTTCAGGGAGGGCTCCAGCCTGCTATTTCTGCCCTCTCGGTATTCACTGTGTCCCATCGGGTAAGGCACTTCACTTCTCTGGAACTCACTTTCCTTGTCTGTGATATCTTGTTTGGGAAGGAAAGGGAGAGGAACTACTAGATGAATGTGATGTTTTATATGATTGCTTTACGAAGGACTTGGGAAGTGAGGCATTAGAAAGAGGAGAGCAGGTGAGAGACAAGAAAAACAGAGGGTGAGAGGATGAGAGGGAGAAAGGAAGAAAGATAGAGAATGAAAGGGGAGAACTGTGAGTGACTTAGGAAAGGAAAAATGGCGCATCTGTCCAACTTCATGAATCCGTCTTAAAATTAGTAATGGATTATGCTAGTGGTTCTAAAAGTGTGGTCCCCAAACCACCACCACCACCAGCAGCAGCAGCAGCAGCAGCAGCAGCTCCTGGGAAACTTGTTGGCTCCATACCAGCTCTAACTGAATTCTTAACTCGGGGGGTTAACCTGTGTTGTAACCCTGTAATCTGTGTTTTAACACACCCTCCAAATGATTTTTACATATACTGAAGTTTGAGAAGAGCTCAGTATACGCACTGCACGTGGAAGGAAATATGTATGGTTGAATAAGAATTTATTATGCCTCTGGCTTAGGGAAGATGGGCCATATTTGTGTCTTTCTACAGAGAGAGGATGCTTCTCTTCCCAAGAGTTCTTATGGACTGTTGCTGGGATCTCCATCCTACTACTCAGTGCCTGTTTTATCACTCGATGTGTTTGTGAGTGCTGAAGGTCAAATGCAATCTTCCTGGGGAATATTAGGAGTAAATTCTTCCTTGCTGCCTGTGGGTTCTCTTCTCCCATTAAGAGTATTTATATACTACCTTTCCCCTCTATTCATTTCCAGGTCATTCCTCAAACCGGAAACACCAGCTAGTATAGAACTGTTACCAAATTTCAGTGACCTCGGATGCATTTTTAATGATAGACATTTTTCTTCTCCTTGGTAGCCCTGAGTGCTTCCCTTTGAACCTCTGTCATTCACTAGTAGAACCCCTTCTATGAGATACGAGCCTGAGACATGACAAATCACTTTTTGGAAGGAAGGGTAGAGAGGGTTAGACTTGGCATGAGAGAGAATGTTAACACATTTGTCTTCTCTTGGCCTATGGGCCTGAACTAAAGTACATTTATTTTTATAAATTACAAAAACCATAACATGTAATAAATTCCCTCTTTTTAAAGTAAATCTCAGTGCCTCTCCATGCAGAAGGAAAAGTAGATAGTAAGAAAATATGGTAATTGTTCGCAATTCTGTTATAAATACAAAAAATAATAAAATTTATTTTATCAAAAGAGTAATAAATATTAACGGTGCCCCTGTCCTTACAGTGACATATCACATCTTTCAACTCTGTGATGAGAAAAAGGACCAGCCATATGAGCTCATGGAATTCAACTGCTACAATGATGCATCAGGTATAATATTCCTCAAATTTGAACGTAAAATTTACATATCAGTATTTGTTGGCCTCTAGATTGATTTTGGGATAAATAACGTAGTTTGAGTAGGTCCTGTTTTTCAAAAACAAAATGTAAAATCTTGCCTGTACTGTAATAGAAGGATAAGGAATGGTTAAGAAGACAGGAAATCTTGGGGACATTATAGCAAACGTTTAGAATAAATTTGAGGTATATATCTGAACGCTAAATCTAGTGGTGAGCAGTGTTATCCCCAGGAGTGCACTTTATTATCATTATTATTATTATTCACCTGCTTCCAAATGAAGTAAAGAAAAAAATGTATAGAATAGAAAATTTTGAAACAGCTCAGAAATATACTTTGTACGCTCTTCCATATAGTTTCCAACTCTTAGAAAAATGCCATATAACACTAGAAAATGACTTCTTTCGTTGGGTTATAATTTCCTCACTATTAAATTAAGAGAGACTGGACTATTTATTTTTTAATAAATTTGAAGGCTTCAATTCTATAATTGTAAGAACCAGTTTGGAGATTTTGTTGAGTGTACATTATTTGGGCAAGATGAGAGATGGTTGCTTCGAGGTCAGTCCAATAAAATGCATCACAACTTTCTCTGACCTTGGCAAGTCTAAGAACAGCTAACAGGGCCCTACATCAATAGCATAACTAAGATAGATAGTATATATGGTTTATCTAGAAAATAAGGATTGTGTCTCAAAAGACAAGGATATTTATGGTTGTTTGTGTTTATTGACATAGGAATTATTAAAGTCTTAGATAGTAAGAAGGGGGGTAGGGGGAGGTTGTGACCAACAGGTTCCAAGGCTTCTAACTATAAATGATAGACTTCATAGGGCCTGATGAAACTTTCTGTTTTCTTAATTAGTTCATAAAGGACATTCATGGAAACTTCTCTCCTCCTAGGTTCAGTCAAGAATTGCTGTCCATTGGGCTGGGTACATTTTCAATCTAGCTGCTACTTTTTTTCTACTAACATCAAAAGCTGGTCAGAAAGTGTGAAAAACTGCTCCAGCATGGGAGCTCATCTGGTGGTTATCAACTCAGAGGAGGAACAGGTAGTTCAAGAACAAACTCCCCGCGTGTCAGTGTAGCATTCCCCACATGATCTATCCCTTTTTCCATACATGTGTATGGTGTGTGGACCACAATGAACATTTTTAAATGAACATACTAAAATGCATGTTTTTCTTACTATTTCTGTAAGTCAATGCCTACTCTAATTTATTTTCATTTCTAGAAAAGCCTAAAGTAAAAAAGAAATTTCCACGTTTAGTTCCTTAGCAAGGCAAAAAAAAAAAAAGGAGTGGGGTCCCTTTTAGAATGACCATTATGTTTATAAATCTATTTGAATGAGACAAAGCAATTAGAACCCATTACCATTAAGTTGTGATTAATAATGCTTTGTGTTAATCTCTGTAGTAGATTTGGCTGCAAATCACAGTAGATAAACTTTGAAATATTGAGAACCTCCTTTGTTGAAGATTCTTTTTTGTTGGTTTTTTAATTGTATGTTGTGTATATTTTTACCACAATTTTTAAAAATCAGAAGATAATCCTCTATGATCTCAACATAGGTTGTCCCCAAAAGATGTATACACACTTTATATAGGCAGTGTTTATTAAAATACATTTCATGTTCAAAAGATAATAGAAATTAGCTGTTAGAGTGTGTGTACATTTTGGGACAACATCTTGTGTTTCAGGGCCATGTGTTTATCATCTTTAGTCTAGGTCCTACTTTATCTCTTTAAATAACAATTACCTTCAACATTTGTTTAGAATTGAAATAATTGATCTCCTTTTTTTTTTGACTGTGTATCTTCCATAGAAATTCCTTTTCCATGCAAAACCTAAAGGTAAAGAGTTTTATATTGGACTAACGGACCAGGTGGTTGACGGTCAGTGGAAATGGGTAGATGGCACACCTTTCACGGAGTCTCTGAGGTAATTAACTTCTTTCTTGTAGGAAAATTTAACACGACCCTAAATCTTAGTTAGCCCATTTTGGAGGGGAGTTCTCAGAACCTCCTTCTGTTCCATGAAGTATATTCAGGGCCATCTGATTGCTCTGGTTTCCTAAGACTATCTCAAATATAAAGGTGAGTAGATAAACATGAAGAAGTGAGCAGCCCTGGCTTGTGTGGCTCAGTTGATTGAGTGTTGCCCCGTGCACCACAGGGTCACCGATTCAATTCCCAGTCAGGGCACATGCCCAGTTGTGGGCTCAATCCTCAGTAGGGGGCGTGCAGGAGTAAGCTGATCCAATGGCCCTCTCCCTCCTTCTCCTTCTCTCTCTAAAATCAATAAAAAATAAAAATAAATAAAAAGAATGAAAGAAAAAAAAGAGGAGTAGAATTAGATACTAACACTTTGGAAATGCATCAAGGACAAAGTGTGGAATTCATAGTTTTATGCTCCTAAACTGTAATAAATGAGACAAAAATAGTAATTTGAGGAAGACAGAAGATTCTTATGGAGTGAACATCTCTTTTCTCCTTAATAATGGCTTTACAGCAGTAGAGCACAGCATTTGGAGTTTTCAAAGTTTTAATCTTTATCTCATTTAACCGAAGTTATGTCTTTCTGAGATACATCGATATTATGCCTTTCACTTAGCATTTGAGGGAACTAAGATTGGAGGGGCTTCAGTCAGTTCTGAGAGTATAGCCCACATGTTCTGGTACTTTTAAAAGTTGCTTCACTGCCCTAACTGGTTTGCCTCAGTGGATAGAGCGTCAGCCTGCAGACTCAAGGATCCCAGGTTCGATTCCGGTCAAGGACATGTACCTTGGTGGCTGGCACATACCCAGTAGGGAGTGTGCAGGAGGCAGCTGATTGATGTTTCTCTCTCATCGATGTTTCTAACTCTCTATCTCTCTCCCTTCCTCTCTGTAAAAAATCAGTAAAATATATTTTTTTAAAAATTACTTCACTACTACACTGTAACACCATTGAAGTATGCACCTAAATTAATACAAATTTTGTGTAGACTAAAGGGAATCAAATGGGAGATGACATATGAGTGCAAAGAAAACAAATCCACCAGGACATCAGTTATTCCCATAACCTCTCATCCCAGGTCTAGTCTATGAGGGAGCATGACAGAATGGAAAGAAGGCAGAAAGATCCAGTTCAACTTCACTACTGACAAACTCTATGACTTAGACAAATGGGTTAGCTTTTCTGAAATCCCTTTTCTTCATCAGTAAAATAGAGATTATAATTCCTACCTCACAAAATTGTTGTGAAGTTAAATAACACAAATGTAGCTTGTCTGGTATAGCAGGTCACGTTATCTCTTGTTACTGGGATTTAAAATCTCCCATGTCATTTTTTGTGTTTTGTGTGTGTATGTTTTTCAGCTTCTGGGATGTAGGGGAGCCCAACAACTTATTTACAGTGGAGGACTGCGTCACCATAAGAGACTCTAAAAATCCTCGGCAAAATTGGAATGATATGGCCTGTTTCTTAAATATGTTTTGGATTTGTGAAATGCCAGATAAAAGTATTTTGGACAAAGAGAAGTCTTCAAGAACAGAAGGCACAACTTAAATGTACAGGTGGGGAGGACCAAGAACATGAACACAGCCACAATTCCACTGTGAGAAACGTGTGCGTTGTACTTCAGAAGGGCTCCACAAGTGTTTGCTGATTTGATGTGAATAAAAATAAATATTTTTGAATGTTATCATTCATGATACTGACTGAAGCGCATTTTTCTCTATATGAGTCTCTCAGGTCTTTTCAGAATTTACCAAGCAATTCTCTAGGAAATACTGTAAGAAGAAAAGCATGTCCCTTTGGGTACATTTGCTTCATATGTGAGAAATTATAGGAGGATCCAGGGACAAAGCCCTGGCCGCTGTGACTCAGGTGGTTGGAGTGTTGTTCCATGCACGGAAGAGTCCCAGTTTGGTTCCTGGTCAGGGCACATGCCTGGATTGTGGGCTCAGTCCCCAGTGGAGGGTGCAGGAGGCAGCCGATTGATGTCTCTCTCATTGATGTTTCTCCCCCCCTCTCTCTTTCAAATCAATAAAAACATATTTAGAAAAAATAAATAAAAGCAAAAAAAATCACATATCCTTGGGCGAGGATTAAGAAGATTTCTTTGGAACACTATATATCTGTCTATATCTATGTCTATGTCTATGGCTATCTGTATCTCTCTATATCTATATCTATCTACATCTATATCTATGTCTCCCCTTATTCATGGTTTTTGCTTTGAATGTTTTCAATTACCTACAGTCAACTGTTGTTCAAAAATATTAAATGGAAAATTCTAAAACAATTCATACATTGTTTTTTTTTTGAAGTCCCATTTTTAAGTCTTATTTTTAAAAAGTGAGTAACCCATTCACATGATTCAAAATCCAAATGTAAAAGAGGATATAAAGTAAAAAGTCCCCCTCTTTCCCATACTCCCCATTCTTCCTCCACAGTCCCCAGCCACCCAGTTCCCTTCATGGAGACCATTAATGTCCCTACTTTCTTACTTATGTCTATGCTGTCATACTTTAAAAAGAATATATCCAAGAGCCAAATTCCAAGGAGGTGGAAGAAGTATAAGGGTATAAGGTATAAGTGGTTATGGGAGAAAAGAAAAGAAAAAGAAAATAGCCAGCGTTGGTGAGGATGTAGGGAAACAATTCATAAGTTTTAAATTGCTCACTGTTCTGAGTAGCATAATAAAAATCTTGCGCCACCCCACTCTGCTCAGGGCCTGAATCACCCCTTTGTCCAGAGTCCTGTCTCCACACTGCATACACTACCTGCCCATTAGTCACTGTCTCATTATCAAATCAGCTGTTGTGGTATTGAAGTGCTTGTATTCAAATAACCTTTATTTTACTTACTAATGGCCTCAAAGGGCAAGATGGCAGTTCAAATATGCCAATAGAAGCTGTAAAATGTTTTCTTTAAGTAAAAAGGAAGAATATATAGGAAAAAAAACATAATACACACACACACACACACACACACTCACACACACACACACACACTCAGAAAAGAATCATATAGCAAAATTTACCAAATCATACAGCAGATGATACTTTTAAAATAGTAAATTCAACTTTACTTAAATTTAACAAATAACAAATGGAAGTGAAATTAAAGAATTCTGAAACTTCAAGAATATTTCAGGCTTTATAAGTTAGCACAAAAATTATTTCCTGAAGATACCTCTGAAGTAAATAAAAATTATGAAGAATCATATAAAATATTCTTCTTGCTCTTCTATTTTCTCTTTTCCCCAATCCCATTTTTCCTTCTTAACGATGCTAACTATAGTCATTCATCAGGTGGTGGGTGCAGAGCAAGGTAGCTCTTACATATGCATATATGAATGTATAGGGGTGAGGTTGGGAGGAGGGGTGCATACTAGTACTACCCCCACAGGGAGTCAGAACCTGACTGGGTGTATCTGTGTAAGGGGAAGGGTGGGGGCAGGAAAGGTAGTAAGGGTGTGGGTGGACCTATTGGATTCCAGAGGCCATCTGGTAAAGTGATAGGTTGGTCCAAAATGTGGAAGCCTGAGCTAATTTGAGTATCATGGGTGTCTGAGCCCAAGTAGGAGGACCAACTGGAGGAGTCACAGGGCACACTGAGGGGTGAGGAACGTCACACAGTCAAGCCCTAGCAGGTGGGCTTACAGGTCTTGCAATTAAGTTTTGTCCATAAAACTTTCACATTTGATCATTTATTCCTGGGTATCTTATAGTTATACTAGAGGCATGGTGCACGAAATTAGTGCATGGGGAGAGGGGTTCCCCCTCAGCCCAACCGGCACCCTCTCCAATCCAGGACCCCTCGGGGGATGTCCGACTGCCGGTTTAGGCCCAATCCCGGGGATCAGGCCTAAACCGGCAGTCAGACATACCTCTCACAATCCAGGACCACTGGCTTCTAACTGCCCACCTGCCTGCCTGCCAGTCTGATCGCCCCTAACTGCCCCCCCTTCTGGCCTGGTCGCCCCCAACTGACCCCCTCTGCCAGCCTGGTTGCCCCTAACTGCCCCCCCACTGGCCTGGTTGCCCCTTACTGCCCCCCATGCTGGCCTGGTCACCCCCAACTGCCCCTCCCTTCTGGCCTTGTTGCCCCTAACTGTCCTCCCCTGCTGGCCTTGTCACCCCCAACTGGGTCGCCCCCTACTGCCCCTCCCTTATGGCCTTGTTGCCCCTAACTGCCCACCCTGCCGGCCTGGTTGCCCTCAACTGGCCCCTCTGCTGGCCTGGTCGCCCCCAACTGCCCCCCTGCCAGCCTGGTCACCCCACACAGCCTGCTTTTCGGTCGTCCATTGGGCATAATGGCTTGAGTCAATTTCTGGTTTCTGTGTTCTGTTCCATTGGTCTATATGCCTGTTCTTGTGCCAGTACCAGGCTGTTTTGAGTACAGTGGCTTTGTGGTATAAAGGCAACAAATTGGAAAGGAGGAAGTAAAACTTTCACTATTCATAGATGACATAATACTGTACATAGAAAACCCTAAAGACTCCATCAGAAAACTGCTAGATTTAATAAATGAATTCAGCAGGACATTCAAAAAAGAGAGAGCAGAAGATATACACAAGTAGAAGAATATGCCATGTTCATGGATTGGTAGAATCAACATCATTAAAATGGCCATAGTACCGAAAACAATCTATAGATTCAATGCAATCCCTATCAAAATACCAAAGGCTTATTTCACAGACTTAGAACAAAGATTCTGAAAATTTATATGGAATCAAAAAAGACCCAGAATGGCCACAGCAACCTTGAGAAAGAGGAACAAAGTTGGTGGGATCACAATACCAGATATCAAGTTATACCATGACCATTATTTTGTTGATTTTTATTACATAAGAAATTTTTTTGTCATTTTAAGGCTATTTCAAATTATGATACATCAATACAATAAAACACTATTTACTTATAAGCAACAAGGTATAAAACAGTTTGCAAGGTATATTGTTAAGTAAAAAATGCAAGATGTTTAAGACTATGTAGATAACGTTTCCATTAGTGTAAAAAATTGTGGGTTATATATCTACATATGTTATATAACACATATAAACATACATTGAAATATAGAAACTGACCATGTAGTTATTCTGAAGAAGCATTTAGAAGACTGGAGTTCAGGGTGGAAGAGAGATTTATTTTATACTTTTATTAATGTTTTTACTATTTGCCTTTTAAAATATTTACATTACTTTTTTGAAGATAAAAACTATTTAAATTTCTTTGTGTTTCAAACTTCTAGGACTACCACCGTATACTAAACTAATTAGCATTTATTTTTTATGAAATTACTATCAGTTGTGTCAAAGAAATTTTGATGAACAGAAAAGATGTCATGAGTGTTGAGAACAGAATGAAAGGGAGTAAGGTTGGAATCAGCGATGCCAATTAGAAGGCTGTTGCAATTACCCAGGTAAGGAGATGGTAGCCTAGTCTTTGGTGGCAGCCATGGAGGTAAGGAAAAATGATTTACACATAGATGTATAAAATCACAGAGGGGTCCTAGCTGGTTTGGCTCAGTGGATAGAACGTCAGCCTGCGGACTGAAGGGTCCCAGGTTCGATTCCAGCCAAGGGCACATACCTGGGTTGCAGGCTTTATCCCCAGTGGGGGATGTGCAAGAGGCAACCAATCAATGATTCTCTCTCACCATTGATGTTTCTATCTCTCTTTCCCTCTCTTTTCCTCTCTGAAATCAATAAAGATATATTTTAAAAAGTAAAAATAAAAAATAAATAAAGAAAGAAATAAAATCACAGAGGGGTCACATTTTACTGACAACTAAATCTACCAATGTATTGTTTTATACAAATAAAAATGTATAATATTAACTATACAAAGTCTACTAGCATTTACATAAAATTATTTCAACAGGTTTTTTGTAGATTTTGTAATTTAATAAATATGACAAACAATTAAAGTTACTGAGCACTAGTTAAAATATCAGCTTTAAATGCAGACACATACATACATGCATGGAATCAATCAATCAAGCACTAATATTCCAAACTTGGAAAATCACTAATTTTCAAAATACTATTTCTAAAAATAGTGATAAGAAAGTTAGGTTAAAAAGCTGAAACTTGAAATTTTTTAGCTTAGATCCAGAAAATACCAGCAAATTGAGAATTTTAAGATTGTCCACCATAATTTGTTGGATGTGACTGCTCCACAATTAATACTACATAAATCACAAAAGCGTAATTTTCTGTTGTTTAAACAATGACTTCCTTGCTGGTTTTAACTGTAGTTTTATAACTCTAAAGAAAGATGCTAACAATTTGCATAGGTGGGTAGAACATATGATTCAAAGTAAAAATAGAAAACACTAATACAATGTTACTTCAAATAATTGGGAACTTTATCTCTCTGTTAGCCAAGAGGCCAAGTCACCCACAGTAACTTTCCTGTAATAACAAAGACAGTGCATTTCACCTCTTAAATCTGAGCCATAGGCCTGGCTATCTCATGAACTAACAATGCCAAGGTGATTTCTTGGGCTTTCCAAGGTCTTCATTTCCTTAGCTATAGAATTGAAGGAGTTTGGTTAAGGTGGCCGGTAAGAGCCTTTTCCACTAAAAACATATTACATAAATAAGTCAGCTTAAGACTACATGCTTTGGGAAGAAATTTTAGATAGGGTAAGAAGTACATTTTTTAAAAGTAGGTAGACATTTTTTTTCTACCTGTGCAATGCCATCATTCAGAACTCTTCTATACTGTTGTTCAGAAAATTTTCTTTCTCATGAAAAGTCAATATCATGACTGACACTATTAAAAAGTCTAAAAATGAAGCATCTAACAATAAAAATATTGTTTTAAAATGTTAAAGGGTTTGTGACATCTGGGTTAAAAAGTGGTATACCACTAGCAATTGGAATAGCAGCCTTTACATTTTTAAAAATGTAAGTACAGTTGGCATACAATCTTATGTTGATTACTAGAGGCCCGGTGCATGAAAATTCATGCACACTCTCACAGTCCAGGAGTCCTCAGGGGATGTCCTACTGCTGGCTCCTGGGAGGAGCGGGCCTAAGCCACAGTCTGGCCTCCCTCTGCGGGCGGTGATTGGGCCAGCTGATCAGGGGACGGCATCGCCCCCATCACCCTGCCATTGCCACCTGGCCTCCCTCTGTGGGAGGCAACCGGACGGGCGGATCAGGGGATGGTGCCAGCCCCCTCCATCGCCCCTCTGCCGCCACTGGTCGCCACCCCCCCATCGCCGTTCCCTCCCTCTGCCCACTGGCACAAGCCTTGGCTGGCCTGGCCCGTCCCCCACTGACTGGTCTTTCCACTGCTTGGTTGATTTGCATATTATGCTTTTTATTATATAGGATATTCATTTCAGGTGTACAATATAGTGATTTGACATTTTTATGTCTTACAATGTGAATATTTCACTAAATTTTAAGAGTTAAGATTTGGGGTAGAGGAAAAAATAACTAAAACATTGCATCATTTAAGCCATTCTGCTAAATGCGTAATAAATGCACACCAATTGCATTTCAAAGAATAAATTCTTTGAAATACTATCAAGAAAGCAAAGTTAATGAAAACTGATTTTCATAGAAGAGATTATTCCTTCCACTAAAGCACTACACAAAAACACATTATCTTGAATGAATTGAAAAAATAAGTCCCATCATGACTGAAAATGTTCTATGATCTAGTATGTTTTCTCTATTCCAGTGGTGCATGTACATTCTTCCCTAGTCTAATGGGTTCTTCTTTTCTGTCCTCATCACAAGAACCTCTTCATAGCTTTTAGGTGAGTATTTTTCCAGGTTTCTTACAAATCCTACTTGCCTCAAAGTTACAAGAAAGATTATTCCAGGCCCATTTGTTTTGGTCATTAACAAGGACAACACAATTTTCCTTCTGATGATTATTGGGTTCACCCTTATGCCAGAATCTGAAATGAAAAAAAGTATATGTAAAACACACACACACACACACACACACACACACACACACACACGGTGTGTCAGGGGACTATGCAGAGAAAATGACCCTAAATGCCCTTAAGTGAGAAATTTAGAGCTGCACTGCCCTGCCCAATACAAGTGAGGTAGTAGTTTACTAGTATAAAGGTTACACAACACATGGTGCTGAGTAAGCACTTTTACATTGGTATGCTCCACCCCAAAATGAATTCTGCTTGCTACCTTCTTCCCATCTTTGCCTGTAAAGCTCTTTCATCCCAGTCAATATACTCACTCCATATGTGGGTTAAATGGAGTCCTGTTCACCCATTGCCTAAGGCCTTCAGGATTCTCATGTGAAAGTCCCAGGAAATATGAAAATCGTCTATCCAAAAATTGAGTAATAAAGTTCTGTATAAAAAAAAAATTGTAAATTCTTATAAATTTATTTGCACTTATCATGTGATAGATGATAGGAAAAGAGGAAAGAGGTTGAATAGATTACTAGTTAAGCAAAAAGGGTTGGCACCAGATGGATCTGTTTTCATATCCTGCCTCTGCTGTTTACTATGTAATGTTAGAAAGTGCTTGATTCTCACCAAACCCTAGTTTTCTTATCTTCAAAAGAGACAATTCCACTACTTCACTGAGTTATTTTGAAGATTAACTGAGATCTACTTGCCAACTACTTAGCAAATGTTTAATAGGATCAGATTATCAGGAACTTTTGTTTTTAAATTTTCTCTCTTTAATTGTTTGTATATTTTATTAAATCCCATTTTATTCAAAGAGTCTGCCTATAGATTGAAAAGCCATGAAAACAGAATTCTCCAGGAAATCCTTCTGATCAGCAAAAGGGTAGAATGTGAGTTATGGTACATATAATGGAAATATATTACATAAGAAAATAAATTTCAATTTTTACATTAAGATTTTCTTATTTAAAACTAGAGGACTGGTGCACAAAATTTGTGCACTGGGGGGGGAGGTATCCCTCAGTCCAGTCGGCACCCTCTCCAATCTGGAACCCCCTCAGGGGATGTCCGACTGCCGGTATAGGCCCGATTCCTGTGGCCTAAACAGGGATCAGGCCTAAACCAGCAGTCGGACATCCCTCTCACAATCTGGGACTGCTGGCTCCCAACCGCTTGCTTGCCTGCCTGCCTGCCTGATTGCCCCTAACTGCTTCTGCCTGCCAGCCTGATCAATGCCTAACTGCTCCCCTGCCAGCCCGATTGCCCCAACTGCCCTCCCCTGCCAGCCCGATTGCCCCCAACTGGCCTGCCCTGCCAGCCCGGGCTTCCCAACTGCCCTCCCCTGCTGGCCCGGTTGCCCCCAAATGCCCTTCCCTGCAGGCCTGATCCCCCCGAACTGCCCTCCCCTCCAGCCTGGTCACCCCCAACTGCCCTCCCCTGCTGGCCACATGGGGGCGGCCATCTTTGACCACATGGGGTTGGCCATCTTGTGCAAGAGTGTGATGGTCAATTTGCATATTACTTCTTTATTATATAGGATTACAACCATACATCTGAATTGTTTTTTCTATGCTTTATCCTGTAACTCTTTCAGTATCAATTAACCATTCATTTATTCACTTAATCACCCAATAGTTATTAAGACATAGCCAGAGTGCCTAGCACTGTGCAGGACATTAGTGATACAAAGATTAGTAAGGCATGGCCTCAGCCTTCTACAAAGTAGAAATCATTGGAAGAGATGGAGTATTAAACAGACAATTGCAGGACACTAAAGTAAGTGCCATGATCACACAATGCACAAAGTACCATAAAACACCTTCAACTTAGAATAGGGAGGGTGGAGTAGGAAAGATGGTCAGGGTAGTTTTCTCTAGGAAATACTACATGAATGACATCTGGAAAGATCCAAAGAAGTTGGTCATATTAAGAAAATAATAGAGGACCCAGTCAGTGTGGTTCAGTGGTTGAGCATCGACCCATGCACCAAAAAGTCACTGGTTCAATTCGCAGTCAGGGAACATGCCCAGGTTGCAGACAGGCTCCATACCTGGTGGGAGCTGTGCAGGAGGCAGTCGATCAATGTTTTCTCTCTCTCTCTCTCTCTCTCTCTCTTC
>NW_005355750.1:104284-105812 GCF_000412655.1 Myotis brandtii | reverse complement strand
AACAAACAACACACACACACACACACACACACACACACACACACACACACACACACAGAAAGTAAGAGAGGAAGAAAATTCTTTCCAGGCACATGGAACAGGTGAAGCAAAGGCACAGAAGCATGGCAGAGCAGAAAAAGTCCTCCCTCTCCGCTAAGAGATTCAAAGCAGCAGAGAAACTGACGGGAGCCTCCCAACATACCTGCTCAGCTTCTGTGCTGATGGTGACCAGGTGGGCCCCTAGCCCTGTACAGTTCCTTCCACTCTCCACCCATGTCTTGTTGTCATGAAAAGGAAAATAGCAGCTGGACTGGAAGGCTCTCCAGCCAATAGGACAGCAATTCCAGGTGTCCCCTCATGAGAATATTGTAATAAAAATTAGTTACAAAGGAGCATTCATCTATACCAGATTGCATAACTATTCTACTATCTAGTGTCCAGTTACCATTTATGGGAATAATACCAAGATTACCAAAATCATCCTGTTTCCCTTTTAAAAAATATTCCTAATTACATTTCAAAATATCTTCTAAACAAGAGTATTGAAATCACGTATTGACAATAAGAAAATTACAACATATTCTCTTAGAAGGGATGATCATTTTTCAATATCCCTGCATCTATTTGCATTCACTTTTAAAGTGTTTTCATAACAAAGCGTTTTACAGGACATTTTATCTAACGGGTGTGAAGAACCTACTAAAACTCTCAAGCATTCCCCCATTCTTCAAAATGAGACTTTATAAATTCCAGAATAATAAAAGCAATAAAGACGAGAGTCGGAGGAAATAGTCCTTATGGTATGTCTGAATCAAAAGATATGGAATTAAATTATACATTCTCCAGTTATTTGACTGATGACAGTCATGAGAAATAGTTCTATCTCAATTACTGATGTGCACTCTTGTGCCATATTCTCAATTATGTTACTTTAATCTCTCCTGGCTGACTACAGATCTACTCTAAATCCGATTGTGAATGTTAATGGAAGTGGAAATGAGAAAGAAATTCTCTTATGTGTCTCTGCCACCTGTACCTTTCACGTCTGATTTTTCCTCGATGCATGTCAGCTTCATGCGGTGCCCTCCTAACTTGGACATTCCAGTGCTTCTCTTACAGCGTAGAAAGTTGGTGTGAGTCACTGCCAAGGAGAAAAAAAGTTCGTTTCCTTTCCCTATATAATCACTTAATTTCGGAAATGGGAGCTGGCTGCTCTAACCTTTCTCTTATCCTAATAGTTAGGGCCCTCACATTCTCTTTTTTTCCCTTTGCAGTTCCTCTGTTGTAGCTCCAAGTGAATTGGTTGAAAGATATTGTTGAAATTAATATTTTTATTATCATACTAGAAGCCTGGTGCATGAATTCATGCATGGGGGGGGGGGAGTTCCCTTAGCCCAGCCTGCACTGTCTCATATTCCGAGACCTCTCGGGGGATGTCCGACTGCCAGTTTAGACCCTTCTTTCCCTGGCTGCCAGCTGCTCGCCGGGACCTTCCTTCGTTCCACGCCACCCTCTGGTGGTCAGCGCA
>NW_005355750.1:92633-104230 GCF_000412655.1 Myotis brandtii | reverse complement strand
ATATATATATATATATAATTATCCATTTTGTGCTTTATGGGAGTAGTTTTTCAAACCTTTAGTGCATGTGCTTTTAAGCATATTTTTCTATTAGACTTGGTATTAGAGTGGTGACTTTTGGTGAACACTGGGATATTTCTACAGTTTTATGAGCCTTTTTGTACATGATATGAGACAGGAGACCAATTTCATTTTTAAAATATGGATAATCAATGGTATCTACACCATTAATTGAATAAAACTATCCTTTTCCTATAACACTGCAATTACCCCTTCTGTTTTATATAAAGAACTTATATATGCAGAATCTGTAACTAAGCTTTCTATTCTTTTCTTTTGGTCTATTTGCTTTTATTTGCACTTATAATACTTTACTGACAATAACCTTATACAAGGCCTTGATATCAGAAATAACAGGTCTTCCAACTATTCTTTTTAAAGCCAGGCTTTTAAAAGTCCATCTGAAAGTTGTTTTTTTTTGGTGGTTACTCTTTACTCATACAAGGCAGCCCTTTGCAATCCTATTCCAAAATGAGGGCTGATTTTACTGGTCACCAGCCTTCACATGTATAGATAAGGGTCTAAATTCTATCTTTCATTTCCCAACACAAGGCAGCAGCAGCAAAGAATAGCAGATCTAGCATGTAGCTCTGAATTTTAAATCCAAGACCCTGAAGACATTATAGGATGATATGTTGAGGAAAGTAAAGATAACAAAATGTTTGGCACAACTTCATAAAATTTGTTTAGGGAAATAATTCAAGGAGAACTCTACTTTTGCTAACAACTTACCCAAACAATTTGCAATAAAGCAGGCACCAAGAAGTGAGATGAAAACAATAGCAATGACCCAAGTGAAATGCTGGCCTCCTTCTACCAGGTCAAAAAGAAAGATAAATAGGTTACCCCCTTTTCAGCCCCAAGAGCTAAGGAAACTAATTCTATCAAGGAACAAGCTAAATATGAGATCATCCAAAAATATTTTAGATGTGGAGAAGAACTTAAAAATTTTCCCTGAATAAGTCAATTTCAGAGTTTATAAATAAATAAGTAAATAAGTAAATAAATAAAATGTAAGCTCTTTTTTAATAGAAAAGGCTTATTATAAGGAAGACACAAAATTCAAAAATTGTAAAACATTGATAATTTGGGTACATAAAAATTGAAACTTCGGCTCAGTTGGTAGGAACATTGTCCTGTACACTGAAAGGTTTCAGGTTTGATTCCCTGGTTAGGGTATATACAGAAGGCAACCAGTCGATGTTTCTCTCTCACATCTCTCTCACCAATGTTTCTCTCTCTCTCTCTCTCTCTCTCTCTCTCTCTCTCTCTCTCTCTCTCTCTCTCTCTCTCTGTGTGTGTGTCTCCCTTCCTCTCTCTAAGCATGGTCTTGGGTGAGGATTATAAATAAAAAATTAAAATTAAAAAATAAAGCTATGATATCTTTAAAAACATTAAAATTTCTATATAACAATATTAAAACAAAAGGAATACCTGGAAAAAATTATGTCACAATATTAATATCCAGACTGTATAAAGAATTTTTAAAATTAATTAGAAAACAACAAAAATTTGATGAAAATTTAATTTGTTGAAATTAATTATAAATGGCATTAAACAAATAAAAATATGCTCAATCAGAGAAATGTAAACTAAAATATCATGCTATGATTTTTTCACATATCAGAGTTTTTAAAGTAAATTAAAAATATAACATCTTAGGTAAGAAAATAAATGCTACTGGTGAACTATAAATTAGAAAGCCATTTAGACAGATTGTTAGCAACATTTATCAATTTTTAAATGCATTATATTTGCCACAAAAATTTCATTTTTATTTATAATTTCATTTTAAAATTATAGTTTATATTCAGTATTATTTTGTAGTAGCTTCAGGTATACAACATAGTGGTTAGATAATCATATACTTTACAAGTTTCATTTTTAGATATTTGTCCTATAGAAATAACTAAATTTATTTCTATTAAAGGATATTCATTGGAATACTTTGGAAACAGAGAAAACACTGAAACCTAATACTTATATATGTATTGTCAATAGTAGATATTTTAAACTATGATGAATCCATATGATAGAATTCTATATGGCAATTAAAATAGTCATGTATATCAGTATGTACTGTCATAAGAAATCTCCAAGACCTATTGTTGCATAAAAAAAGGTTTTTTTCAGGACCACCATTCATTATGGTCCATTGAAGTTTGCCATGGTGTGGTGATGAGAGAAAGTGAAACATTAATTTTAAAATAAGATATTTCTGCAAATGCTCTATATATTTCTCAAAATATTATTTAATGTTCTCATAAAACAAATCCATTTTTGTCACTTTAATAAAACATAAAATGGGATGAAGTTAAAGCCTCAGGAACAGCCTTAGTCAGTATGTTTTCTATATCTTTTCTCACTTTCCTTTAAAAGAACCTTCCCAAATTACTCTCTTCCCTTCCATCTCGTTTTTCTTTTATACTTTATATACTTTAACTCCCCTCTTGGCCCAATTTATGTTTTACCAAGAAGTTTCTGTTTCCCAGTGTATTAGAATCTATTTATAGCCTTTTTCTTCATCAAAGTCATTCTCATTTTCTTCCACCTTCTCCTCTCCATATCATCATTTTCAATCTTCACAACTACAACTATCAATTTTATTTTTAAATCTTAGTCATAATTTTATCTGCTTCTTTAAAATTGAAAAGAGAGAAGTACTCACGTTTATTTTGAGATCCTTCTTGCCCCATTGTGTGTTAACTCTCTTGCTGTCCAGTGTTTGGGAAAAACAGATGCCTCTTATATTTTTTCCAGGGTATATTTCTGTGGATAAAATAATATATTCAGAAACACTTGAGATTAAACATCAGTCTTACTATTCCGGTGAGACTATAAAGCTCTCAATATAAAAGACACAACTCAAAAGAAGAAGTCTTTCTAAAGATGAGTTCCCTTTGATTCACTCTGAGAGATGGAGCAAAAAAAAAAAGGAAGTTGAGAAAGCAACATCCAAAAACAGTAAGTAGAAACTTCCATAAGTATCTTGAGATCAGTAATTATGTATCGTGTGGAATTATTCAATTTATTTTTATTTATCTAAACATAAAAATTAGCAGTACCACAACAGAATAATCATTATACCTAATAAAAATTGAATGCATCTGACAGACTTGGGACAGTTGCTGTTGCTGCTAACGTTCCAGTATAGATGTAAGAAAAAGGGTGCTTGCACTTTCTGTCTGTCTGATTGTGGCAGCCAACCTTGAATGCGGGGATACAGTAGAAAAACATGGAGCTATTACAACTCAAAAATTGCCTTGTAAACAGTCGAAGAGCCTGTTTTACTCCAAAGAAGAGTCTAAAATACAAGTTTACAAGTGAAAAAATATTAATGAACATGCTCTCATTTTTCTCTTTTTCTGGATTTTATATTTTCAAGGCAGTTACATGCTTGAGGTAAGCTCTGCTCCGGAAAGTCCTCTGTAGTTAGTACGTTGCGGCCAAATGGTAAAAGACAATGTGACCAATGATCAAAAGCTTTTAATGCACACAGTGTATTTACATTGTATGTAGAGACACAAAAACCTTTGTTTTGGTGTTGAGAAAGAGGTGGTGGAGCTATTGATTAAATTCCAAAATTTTCATAGATGAGAGAAAATAGTATTGTTACTGCAAAGGAAATGAAAGTGTGACATCCTGTGATAAAGTCACCATCAGGGTCCCTGACTTCATCTACTGTACTCTCATGCACTGAATGTTTTTGTCTTCCCATCACTGTGCTAGCACCCTGATCTCAGACTTCCCAACTTCCAGAACTGTGAGAAATAAATGTCTATTGTTATATAACACCTGGTTGCAAAAAAAAAGTACAGATTGAAATAGCCCGGCCAGCGTGGCTCAGTGGTTGAGCACATGGAACATTCTCTAGGATAGATTATGTTAGGCCACAAAACAAGTCATAATAAATGTAATAAGATTGTAATCATATCAAGCATCTTTTCCAATGACAATGGTATGAAACTACAAATCAATAATAAGAAAAACTGGAAATGCACAAGCATGTGGAGTTTAAACAGTGTGGTACTGAAAAATCAAAGGGTCAAAGATGAAATCAAAAGAGAAATAAAAAAAAATCTTAAGACAAATAAGAATGGGAATACAACATACAAATATATGTGGGATACAGCTAAAGCAGTTCTAAAAGGAAACTTCTTAGCTGTAAATGACTACATGATAAAAAAATTAGTTCTTTGAAGTAAAAACAAAATTTTTAGAAATTCAAACATGCATTTAAAAAGTGACATATAAATCAAATCAAGTTACTAAATCCATTAAGATTTTGACCAGACAACCCTTTCAGATAATCAAACTAACTTGCAGTAACCAAGCCCAGAAATGGAGGTAAGTATATGGAATGTGAGCTTCAGAGGGTTGCTAGAGTGAAGAATCTTGGATATCTGTTATTGAAAATTTATAAATTTTTGAAAAATCTGTAGATAATTTAGAGCATCCCATTCTATTAGGCTGTGCAATCTCTTCTACACCACAAGTTACTGGTTTTTGTCATTTTCACTTTGATGGCCTTTGTTGAAGACTGTCCCACAGTGTCTTACAAGTGAATTTTTGCTCTGAAGTGAAAGAAACAGTTCAGCCTCAAATCTTATGGTCCAAATTTAGCAAAGAAACTGTTCCTTTGCCCTCAGAGTTTTTGGACTCATACAGATGATAGAACCTAAAAAAGGATATATAGAAAATAAACATAACAGGGAACTACCTGATGAAAAACCAGAACTAGGAAGGAGATGGAAATAAAACTAATCATTCAGTTATAAAAATTTAGTGATCATCTACTATGATGCTATACACTTTGTAGACTGTAGGAATACAGCAAGGAACATTGTCTTTCACTAATTCCACAATATACTTACTATTTTCCAGGGACTCTTCCACACTTGGGAAAAGGCAGTGGCTAAATAGGTAAAAGTCACCTATCCTAGCATGTCCTAGATGATGAGTAGAAGTTGTCTCCCGTGTCTTCCTAATTAGATGAAAGAGGTTTTCTTTCAAATGTGACAGAGACTCAGTACTTTACAAGATTTTTGTTTCATTCTTTGTTCTAAGATAATTTTATAAAAAGTTAATACATAAAAATGACAAACCAGTAGTCACACACTCAAAATATTTTAAAAGAGCAAACATCAAGAAAGGACCTTAAAAATAGGAACAATCTCCTTGAGGAAAAACAACAACAACACACACACACCTGAATTAATGCATGGGACACATAGAAAAGAAGACATAATCTTAGACCATTCTTGGCCCAAAAAGGTCAGAATCGTGTAAAAGTTCACTGACTAAATTGAGCCCCTCTAGAATACATGGGCACTAAATCATGGATGTCATATATAATTAAGTGCTAACACTTTAACCAGGTAAACATAAAAGTGTGGCTGACAAAAGGTACAAATCATTCTCATTTTAATAGAGATATAACAAAAAATAAATGAACAACCTCTAACAAGGGAGATGTTTTACAGACAAGTGAGAATCACACCTTAATTGTGTTTTTCCTGTGGCTTAAAAATGTTTTTCACATATTCATTCAATTGTTCAATCATTTATTCATTCATGCTTGAATTCAATAGGTGTCATTCCAGATGCAGTGTGTCCTCAGTGTCTTAGTGCACCCGAGTGTCCCCTAGAGGAGGACACAGTAAATAAAATATGAGTTATTCCCTTAAAAACGGAGCTCCATTTCCACATGATTCTTCTGGTTACTCAAGCAGGAGACTTCGAGTAAAGTATTATTAGATAACACCCAATCCACACTTCTAACTTAAACACAAGTGGGGGACAGCTCAGCAAGGTATCACTTACCTAAAGCATGGGCCAAGAGCTTTTCATTCCTTTTTGACACCAGAGTCACTCTTGTGAAGATCAGGTTTTTGTTCTAGGACCAGGATTGAAGGCAGTGGTGTCCAACATGGGATGTACAAGACGACCCATCAGGGGCATAGGAAGAAAATATTTTCATGTATCCTTATGCAAGTGGGGGACAGCTCAGCAAGGTATCACTTACCTAAGCATGGGCCAAGAGCTTTTCATTCCTTCTGACACCACAGTCACTCTTGTGAAGATCAGGTTTTTGAAGGCAGTGGTGTCCAACATGGGATGTACAAGACAACCCATCAGGGGCACAGGAAGAAAATATTTTCATGTATCCTTATATTGTATCTTTTATTGGTAATATGTTTTACATAAGATGTATAATGTTAGTATTATATACATTAGTACACATGTGTACTTTATGAATCAATAAGTACACATATGTATGTGCTTTAAAAATAACAAAAATCAGTGAACAAATATATTATTTATAGAGTTGCAAAAGCAGCCAATAAATTAATAACCAAAGTAATATAATCAGGCCAACTCAGAAACTAAGCAAAGCTGAGTTTGTAAGAGGTTGCATTGGTCATTACAACTGGAAGAGGCTGAAGAAAAAAGTGGCTGACCAGTATGCTTTGTAGACTATTTCCTAACAAGGTAATCTGACAGGTTGTATCTGATTAATTATCCAGATCCCTTGTTGGATCTGTAGTATGCCCCCACTCTACCCTGACACCTCTTGGTAAAAAAAAAAAATTAATACAAGTAACCTAACCATACACCTTGGAGCATTATGAAAAATATACCTCTAAAGCATTAAGTTAATATGTATTGGTATGCCAGGCACTGTTCTAAGCACTGAACACAAATTGCTTAATCTTCACAAATTGCAAATAACATATACAAGTCTTTTGAAAAGTTAAAAACTTGCCTGAGCTCCCACAGAGAATGCTAGACCTGGAATTCAGATCTAGGTAACACGGCACTCAAACCCATACTGTTGTTAACCACTACATTACAGTCCTCTGAGAAAAGGACATTTTATCAGGTAAAATGCCACTGATAAAACAAGCACTAGCTTGCAGATAAATTTAAAAACATAGCCCTAACTGGTTTGGCTCAGTGGATAGAGCATCGGCCTGCGGACTGAAAGGTCCCAGGTTCAATTCCGGTCAAGGGCATGTACCTTGGTTGCGGGCACATCCCCAGTAGGAGGTGTGCAGGAGGCAGCTGATCGATGTTTCTCTCTCATCGATGTTTCTAACTCTCTATCCCTCTCCCTTCCTCTCTGTAAAAAATCAATAAAATATATTTTTTTAAAAAATTAAAAACATAGATTAACAGTAAACAAAAACACATCTAGTATAGAAATCATGACTAGACTACACTAAAAAAGGAATTTATGCAAGAGGCAGAGAAAGGAAAGTTGTACACCAACTCCAGTGATGATGAAAGCAGCAAGCACACAAGATGACACCACAGCAACACACCAATGGCTCAACGGGGACCCACAGCTTCCTCTTTGGTGGAGCAAGTAAATAACACAAATCTGAGGTAATATGCTTTTCTGAGAGCAGATAGGCCAGAGTAAATGAGAAACTAGAAGCCAGACTACAGTCAAAGACATTCAACAGAGAACTTTTTTCAAGTACTATAGACAGCATCCATACTTCCAGGCTACTGACTGGGTTTATATATAGAAGATGGAGTGCCCCTAAAGGGCCATGAAAATATTTGGGGGGAAAAAAGACTACATTTTTTCCAAATTAGATGAAAACCATAAACACACATATTAAATAAGTTTAATACACTCAAAACAGGATGAATATCAACACACACACACACACACAATTGAGGTGTATCATACTAGTAATCAAGTTGCTTTAAAAAATAGTGAGAAAATCTTAAAAACAGCCAAAGAAAGAAAATACATTATATACAGAGGAATATAGTAAAGAAAGAGGATAGACTTCTCAACAGAAATTGGCAGGTTTTATAAGGATGTACATAGATTTTTCCATTTGAGTCAGCAATTTCACTTCTAAGAATTTACTCATGATAAATGAAAACATATGCTCAAAAAACATTGCATATAGGCATTTATAGCAGATTTATGCATAGTAGGTGAACTCTGGAAGCAACCAAATGTCCATCAACAGATAAATTGTATTACATTCATACAGAGGAATACTACTCATCAATAAAAATGAACTTGTAAACAGCTGAACAACAGCAGAATGTTACCAGCAACCTCAGTACTTGAGCTCTGGCTAAGAAAGAATTGAGAGACAAGACTCAAATACAAGCAAAAGTTTATTTAGAAAGTAACAGAGGTACAAGAAGTGAGCTGTGGAAAAAGTGAGCCAGGTGGGCTGCATGGGCTCAGGAAATAAGTTACAGAAGCAAAAAGTGGCCTTTGGAGCTAAGGAGAAAGAAAGGCAAAGGTAATGTGCCTGGGGGAAGAATAAAGGGGGAAAAGGCATGGGCATGCTCCAGAGAAAAAGAGCACATCTGAGAAGGGGGTGGGGAAAAGTACAGGCGTGGGAGAGAGAGAGAAATGGGTCTTCCATCCCAAGGTTTTTTATTTGCTCTCTAAAAGCAGAGGTCTTAGGGTAGATCCCAGGGAAGACATTAATGAAATATTCGTCAGCTTTCTAGGTGTGTCTTTCAGGGTTGTGGTCTCTACTGATTGGTTGGCACCAAGGGAGGGGTCACTAGTCATCACAGCTGGTCCTGATGTCAGCCATGGCGTTGTCCCACCTGGCTTTGCTGCTCTTTTGCACCTGAAGCTGAAACACAACTGAGGCTTAGATGCTATTTCTAGTTTGACCAAAACTCTGTGATCAACAGACCCAAGGTTCTACTTCCAAGATCATTTGATGCCAAGTCGGAACCTTATTGTTCTGAACACTTAAAGGAGTAGTCATGCAAGGGCTTGTATGGGAATAGTTTAAAGCTATTCTCCAGCCTCCTTATTCCTCCTCTAAGGGGGTCTACCACATGACTACCAACATGCCATGGGAGGAAAGTTCAGGGAAGGGTCTGAACCATATGACTAGTGATAAGCTAGGGAAGGAAAAGTCACCCTAGGGGTGAGTTACCACTACACAATTGTTTGCTGCTAGTCGCTCAGGGCTGTCTGCCCTGGTGACCTTCCATATATAGCCTATTTTTTTCTACTCTGCTCTTGCCTGTCTAACTGCCTAATACATTCCCACTTCAAGGATTCTTGGCTCTGATTTCTCTAAGAGAAGGGGTGTCCTGCTGAAGAGAAGCAAAGTTTTCATTCAGAGCCAAGTGATCTTTGCTTTTTGTAAGAGGATCAATGAGGCCTGGGCATGGAAGGAGGTTGCGATGGTCTCTAGAGTTGTTAAGAAGCAATATCCCTGGAGCACAAGTAGGCTTTGTACCCCAGTGGAGAAAAATCATGTTATAAATCTCAATAATTCTAAGTCAAAAAAATGGGAGAAAAATTGGTTTAGAGGGCTGATGCTAAATATCTAAGAAAACTAGAAAAATTCAGAATCCAGTTCAGTTCATAGGTGAAAAATAAAACTTTGAAGTCAATTAACGGAACCAGAATCTAATATCCACAACTGTGCATAATAGATTCTATTGAAACACAGCATGAACACAATAAGAATAGTAATTAATCCTATAGGCTCTCTTAAACCTGCTTTGCTGGAACCTCATAAAGAATCTATAGATTGCGCTTTAATTAGCCTCTCAGGATGAAGCAGCCAAGCCACACAGTCAAAGCACCCAGAGACCTACCTCCACCTCCAGGCTGCCTATTAGGCATAGTCACTGAAAGAGCCTCCAGTTGTACACCTCAGCAGGGCATAAGCTCCCACATAGTGGAGCAAGAGGCAATCCAGTGGGTGGGGCTATTGCTTCCCCCCAGGTTGCTGGGGCATGGAAGGGAATGCTCTGCCAGAGAAAGATGGCTTCTGCCATGTACAGCAATGACAGCGTAGGGATCCTGATGGCTGACTCTTCAGCTCTCTCCCCAAAGACAACAACCCCAGACTCTCCTCACATGGCTCTAGTCCACTCTGCCCTCCCTCTACCAGAGCCTAGGATGAGTGGCTGCGAACAAAATTTTGGTGCATTGGTCCTTTAAGAGGGTGCCTGCTCCTCTAAGCTGTCTCTCCCATGCAGAGGAAACTTCCACTGCCTTTCACAGATGGCTGTTACGTCTGTGCATTTCCCTGGTTCTGGTGCTCTAAGACCTCACACTTCTCAGGGGGAATGCCCCCTCCCCCACAGCTGAGATATCCCTCCAGAACTTCAGGTGTAGCCTGTGTGAGCCCCACCAGCTCTCTCCTGCCTCCATATATTCTATCAGTCTTCATGTGGCTTCTCTCCAGCCAGCCTTTTTTTTTAATAGCATACAAATTATTTTTAAATATGATTTTATTGATTTCAGAGAGAAAGGAAGAGGGGGAGAGAGACAGAGATGAGAGAGAATCATTGATTGGCTGCCTCCCTCATGCCCCCAACTGAGGATTGAGCCCACAATCTGGGCATGTGCTCTGACCAGAATTGAACTGGTGACTTCTTGGTTCATAGGTCAAAGGTCAACCACTGAGCCATGCTGGCCAGGCTCTCCAGCTAGTCTTTAGTTAGTTATTTGGGATGATTTTTCTATAATTTAGTTGTAATTCCAATTTGTTTCTGGGAGGATGTGAGTGTAGCTTCCACCTAATCCAATGCCATCTTAGATCAGTATCTTAGACTCTTGAGAAAGGATCTGATGCTTTAATTGCTTCTATTGGGGAGAACTAATTCATCAAAGGACAGTATTCAAGTGTTGCTTTTCTCTCTTGGCTATCTACAGGAATGTGAGAAGGAGGTCTTTTTTATTCTGCATGTAGCCTACACACTTCTCCCTAAAAGGGGTTTCCATTTTAGACTTGGAGTTGGGAGAGTAATTTAAAAAACTTTTTTGACTAAAAATCCAATCCATACTTTTTTAGTATAGATTTTCCAGTAATAAAGCTAGTATTTGGATTCCTTCCTGGTTCCTTTATATATTTCATAAATTCTCCAGAATTCAGAAATGAGAGTGGTGTCACTAATCAGCACCTTTAAACGTTAACAAGTAGGATTTGATAATAGATTAGATGAAGGATGTAGTGTGTAAGCACCTGACAGTTGGACTTTTATTATTGTAATGCAAGTGCCTTAAGTGGTTGAGCTAAGGCATCCACCTCAAAGATTTCTGATGGTTATTGCTAAAGGCGTCTTGGAATCATAATAAGAACCACAAGGTCAGGTACAGCCACAACACTGGTTTTCTCAGTGGTTGAGTGACAATCCGTGAACCAGAAGGTCATGGTTCAATTTCTGGTGGGGGCACAAGCCTGGGTTGCTGGTTCGATCACCAGTAGGGGGCATGCAAAAGGTATCCAATCAATAATTCTCTCTTATCATCGATGTTTCTATCTCTCTTTCCCTCTCCCTTCCTCTCTGAAAATATATATATACTAGAGGCCTGGTGCACAAAAATTTGAGCACTCGCGAGGGGGGGGGTGTCCCTCAACCCCACTTGTGCCCTCTCACAGTCTGGGACCCCACGGGAGATAACGACCTGCTGGCTTAGGCCCACACCCGGGTGGCAGAGGGCAGGCCCAATCCTTAGGTGCAGCCCCTGGTCAGGCTCAGAGCAGGGCCGATTGGGGAGTTGGGGTGCCGCCCCC
>NW_005355750.1:88381-89827 GCF_000412655.1 Myotis brandtii | reverse complement strand
CAGTCTGCATTCCCACCAGCAATGCACGAGGGTTCCTTTTTCTCCGCATCCTCTCCAGCACTTGTCATTTGTTGATTTGTTGATAGCCATTCTGACAGGTATGAGATGGTACCACATTGTTGTTTTGATTTGCATCTCTCAGATAATAGTGACTTTGAGCATGTTGTCATATGTCTCTTGGCCTTCCTTATGTTCTCTTTCAAAAAGTATCTATTTAGGTCCTGTGCCCTTTTTTTGATTGGGTTGTTTATCTTCCTTTTGTTAAGTTGTATGAGTTCCCTGTAAATGTTGGAGATTAAACGCTTTTCAGAGATAACATTGGCGAATATGTTCTTCCATGCAGTGGGCTTTCTTGTTGTTTTGTTGATGGTTTCTTTTGCTGTGCAGAAGCTTTTTATTTTGATGTAGTCCCATTTGTTTATTTTCTCTTTAGTTTCCACTGCTCTAGGAGCTGTATCGGTGAAGAAATTGTTTTGGCATATGTCTGAGATTTTGTTGCCTTTGGATTCCTCTAGTATTTTTATGGTTTCCCATCTTACATTTAAGTCCTTTATCCATTTTGAGTTTATTTTTGTGTATTTGCATATTACCTCTTTATTATATGGAACTAGTGGCCTGGTGCACAAAATTCGTGCACTTGGGGAGGGGGGTCCCCCAGCCTGGCCTGTGCCCTGTCACAGTGCAGGAGCCCCAAGATAGATCCCTCCAAAGAGGTAGGCCCCGCCCACCCATCTGGGGCTCCTCGATGGATTGCCCCAAAGACATAGGCTGGAGCTGGGGGTCCTGCCTCCTCCATGCCGCGCGGAGCCAGGAGGTGGGACCCCCAAGACCACCAGGTAGGTATTGCCACATGGAGCCGGGACCCCCAGGCAGGCCTCGCCGGACCCCCAATCAGGCCTCACCGCATGGAACCGGGGGATCCCCAGGCAGGCCTTGCCAAGTGGAGGCGGGACTCCCAGGCAGGCTCTGTGCAGAGCATGCAGCATCTAGCCCAGCCCCGTCCACCTGCGCGTGCCTGCTATACACGCAGCCATCTTCTGATGGTGTGAGGGCATCACGGCATGACAGCCACCTAGGCTTTTATTAGTAAGGATAGACTAGAGGCCTGGTGCATGAAATTTGTGCATGGGGGCATCTCTCAGCCTGGCCTGCACCCTCTCGCAATCCGGGACCCCTCAGGGGATGTCCAACTGCTGGTTTAGGCCCGATGTAGGATTAGGCCTAAACCAGCAGTCAGACATCCCTCTTGCAATCTGGGAATGCTGGCTCCTAACTACTAGCCTGCCTGCCTGCCTGATAGCCCCTAACCACTCTACCTGCTTGCCTCATTGCTCCTAACCCCTTTGCCTGCCTGATCACCCCTAACTACTCACCTGCCTGCCTCATCACTCTTTTTTTTTAATTAAATCTTTATTGTTTAGATTATTACCTTGGTTCCCCCTTTTT
>NW_005355750.1:74094-85972 GCF_000412655.1 Myotis brandtii | reverse complement strand
CCTGCCTGCCTGATCACCCTTAACCACTCGCCTGCCTGATCGCCCCTAATCACTCTGCCTGCCTGCCTGATCACCCCTAACCACTCTGCCTGCCTGCCTGATCTCCCCTAACTGGTCACCTGTTTGCCTAATCGCCCTTACTGCTTACCTGCTTGCCTGATCACCCCTAACCGCCTCTGCTTTGGCCCCCGCTGTTTCGGCTTCATCCAGAAGGTCGTCCGGAAGGATGTCCAGAATTACATCCGGACGGTCATTTGGCTGTCTGGTCAAAGTAGCATATTACACTTTTATTATTATAGATGGGCTTCTAATAGTTTTATTTTATCAGTAATAATTTATAAAAATATATAATAAATATGTAATGTTTTGAATATATATTCTGATGATAATTATAATAAATCCATCCAGAAGAAGTTTTATAACAAGCTTAATGTTCCATAGAAAATAAAACTATTAGACATGTTCTTATTTACATATCTTGGCAGACAGGGAAGTGCTGTGTAAATGTTAGTCTAAGGGGGGGGGGGAAGAATGATGTAATACCCAGGACTGTCAAATAATACATGCATTTCTTCTTTTCTAATATTCATGATGGGAGTGGGGGTAGCAATTTGTAATGGTATCTAGACACCAAAGATACATTTTAAAAACAGGTTTAACAGTTTTATTTTTAAATGTTGATATTTACAAAGTTCCAGAAATCATAGCTTTTGCTTTTAATACATGATAAAAAAAATTAGATATCAGATTAAATAAGGGGATACATAGTTTTTCAATATATTTCTGGGGTTTTGACAGGCATGCTTCTACATGTCCCAGCACTCAGACTGGGGCTGAGTGGAAAACAAATAGGAAAAGATACATGTGGATCTCGATTATTTTTTACCTTTAATGAATATGGAAAATTTTTGTTTGGAATTTTAACTTTTTATTGTGATAATAATGTGAAAGGATGTTCTTAAAATCTGAGCATTTTTATTTGCTGACATGGTAGCATATAAGATAATTTTATCATATAAGCTTATCTGTAACTTGACTTATTTGTATGAAACAGCTTGAAAGGCTATAACAGGGAGTAAATTTGCAGTTTCTTATGCCAGATGGATGTGCGGTTAATTTAATTAACACCCATCTTTGTCTCATTCATTTCTGAGCATTCCGAAAGCAAAGGCTAAAGTACCCATTGCTGCTTCCAGGAGGTAGTCTTTAAAACTCCAATTGTTGATACAGGAGTGCCTCAAGTTGTTGAGAGGAAAATAATATTGATGCAATTATGTTTTTCTCCCCAGAAGTGCCAGCTCCACAATTGACAAAAAACAAAAACAAAAAACTCTCAATGGGACAAGAAAAGCCTATGTGAGAGAGTAAAGAAAACTATTACTCACCACCCCATGTACCATATTTCTAGCAAATATTTAAAAAAGGAAAAATTCCAACATCTCATAAAAATAGAAAGAAACTTTAGTCCTCTCTTTAGTTCTCAGAGATTTTTCCATAAAGGCAAAGGAGTGCATACTAAGAATCTGACATCTATTGGTATTTCTTCACTTGGAAGGAATAAGGCCATAAAAACCACCACGAACATGCATTTTGCCTTTCTTTGGCATTTCTCACTAGACATAGTGCAAGGCAGACCGTGATTTTGAATTCAACTCTCTTAACATATGAAGGTGCCAGCACCACATTTTAAAGTGAGGACAACCTCTTCCTGAGCCATGTTTCACCAACCAAATTGAGCAGTAATAAAGCTGACACTTGGAATTAAGATGGGTGTTATTAACTAGGAACCTTAGATAACAAAAATAAATTTTATCAAAATGATAAGGATAAGGATAATTTTAAACCAAAACTCTTATGAAGAATTTCCAGGGTTGGCTTGAGCAAATTGCATGGTGTATGTTAGTAACACTTATTGATCTCAAGAAGTCTGGACAAGGGCAAATCTAGAGCCTGATAGGAGCATGTAAGTTTAGAGATATCCTTTAAAAAAAATTTTTTTTTTATTGATTTCAGAGAGGAAGGGGGAAGGAGAAAAAGGAATAGAAACATCAATTAGTTACCTCCTGCACGTGCCCTAACCAGGGCTCGGGCCAGGGAGGAACCAGCAACAGAGGTACATGCCCTTGACCTGAACTGAACCGGGACATTTCAGTCTACAGGCCGACTCTCTATTCACTGAGCCAAACCAACTAGGGTGAGATATCCATTTTTTAAAAATAGAATAAACCAATCTTTAGCTCACCCCTGACCTTTCTTTCTCTGAGAAAAGAGAAAGTCTGGTTAAGAATTGCAACACCTTACCTGTCACCCTTGTCCCTTCATTGAAGCAGGTTAGACTTGGATGATATGTATGTAATTCAGACAGCCTTCTGTCAGTGTTTGTATATGTAATATGATAAGTCGCTGTGGAGGAAGAAGGAGGATTAGTATCCATCGATTCTTTTGCTACAAAACCTTATGCTCTATAAATCTGTGCCAAGCAGGCTTCCCTCCAACTGCAACCATTTCCTTCTCTCTATTCAAACTCAATAAAGACTGTGTTCAATTACTCCTTGCCTCTGTTCATTTGTTTGTGTATAAGCCTGTATTTTTTTGTTGTTGCTCTTTCCTTATTGAAATTTAAGTTCTATATTCTAGGACAGAGATTCTCTTTCTACATATATTAATCGCAAACACCTAGAATAGAGACTGTCAAAAATAATCCATACCTATCCGTTGATATACTGACTGTCTGCTTCTTCTTAATTTTCATAATCGTGAAGCAAGAATGCAGATTATTTTTACATTTTCTAAAAGTTCTGACTGTTAGTAGCTACAGATAAACATATGAGGTAAATAGAAACCAATGGGAGCCTTTAAACATTTAGAAACATTTTAAATGTCTCAAATAAACATTACCTTTTATGTTCAAGGGTGTGCACAGGGAGAAAGACCTGTTCTCTCTTGGGTCCTGAATTGATTCTTCACTCATTTCTGTGTTAGCCGTCTACTACTAAAGCTCACTACTTTCCCACCATTCTCCTAGCCTATGCCTTGGGGTCCTTAATATCTGCTTCCTCTTGATTAATAAAATAACTGTTCTTAAACGCTCTTCCTCTTGCACTTGACCATGAAAAATGAAACAGATTCTAACTTTTTGATAATTATTTGTATTTGTGTTTTAGTAAAAACCAAGACATTTACTTGTATCTTGAGGGAACATCAAACATGGCCCATCTGGCATATGAAATCACTTTCACTTCCTTCCAGACTATTTTATAACTATTTTTAATCGCCTTAGCAGAGAATGGAGAACAAAATTGTAGATTAGAGAGAACAAAGTGTTGAAGCTTTCTCACAAAATGTACTTGAAATATTTATTTGGAAGCAAATGGAACAGAAAAGAAATATTTTATTCCCTTACATCCTCAATATTTCATTTGAATATTTATTCTCCTTATATTGGAAAAAACTCTCACAAGAAAATCAAAGAAGCTATTCTAAAGTATTATGATTATAAAAGCAATTATAGTTGCATTCTCAATAGTGGGCTTTTGTGAGTAGAGAATATGTGATCACTAGTGAACCATGTAGTGACAAATGATGTCTTTGACTACAATGAACATCCATCCATATGAGAGGTCATGATTGAGAATATACTAATAAAACCAGGTGAAATATATCTGGAAGCAGAATCAATTATCAAAATATGAAGAAAAGGGAGAAAAGAGAGGGAGGGGAAGGAGGAGAAAGAGGAAGAGGAGGAGGGGAAATCAACAAAAGCATTGCATTCCAAGTAACAGTTGACATATTAATAGTGTATAGAACTTGACAGGGAAAGAAATCACAAGAGTGTCACCTCAGTGAAGAACTTACCCACACAACTCACGATGAAACAAGCACTGAGGAATGCTGTGGAAACCACAGCAACAGACCAGATCTTCACGGGGGACCACCATACTGGCCTTTCTGTCAGAGAGGCAAGACAAATGCAGTTACCATGGAGCCAAGAAGCCAGAGTTCCTAAGAAACTTAGAACAATGAAGAAACTAGGTGAAGAATCTCATATTAATTAAAAACCTAAAAGAAGGAGAGAGCTTAAAAACTCCCTCAGATGGTGATGGAAGGAGACTTAACTTTGGGTGGTAAACACACAATATAATATACAGATGATGTATTGTAGAATTGTATACCTGAAACTGACATAATTTTCTTAACCAATGTCAACCCAATAAATTCAATAAAATGTTTAAATAAAGAAACTCTCTCAGAATAAATAACCAGGTAGTAGCTCTGAAGTCCTAAACAATTGAGGAAAAAGTCATCCTCAATCAACTGTATTTTCTACTTTCCTTTTCTTTCTTCTTAAATATTATATTCACCATGGATTCCCCATCTTTCTTAATCCATCACTTTTGTCTCCTCCTTCTCATACCACTGTATTAATATTTGTTTACTCATTCTAACAAGTACATCTAGCTCTGAGGAATTAGTCTTTCTTCTAACTTCTCTTGATTGCTATGGTAGTCCAATCTGTATCCCTCCAATCTGTTCATTGTCTGTCTCTTCTCTCCAGATAACTCATCATCTCATACAGTTCTTTCTCTCTGGAATTAAGAAAAGGAATGCTCACCTCTACCTTGAGGTTGCCCTTGTACCACCATCATGTGGACTCCCTGTGTTCAGAAGGCCCAGGAGCCTCTTGTGTGTCTTTTTCTCTGAAAATGTTACCCAGAGCTTTGGCTTTATTCAAATAGGTCAGAGATGAGACAAACAACTAAACACTCTGATGAGGCTAAGAGACTTCCAGTACAAAGAATGCCTCAAAAGAAGAAGTTGTGGTTTAGACTAAAAAAAAAAAAGAAAAAGAAACTCCATCAGAATAAATAACCAAATGACTAAATAAACTTCAGTCTTTTAGTTTAGACTAAAGTTTCTAGTGATTTTAAAATATCATGAAAAATAAGAGGAAATTAAGAAACACATCTAAAACAGCTCATGAAAACTTTGACAAGAATGTTGAGATCACTTGTTCAGTTTCTGACATGAAATTTCTCCCTGATTCCTATTTATTCTGGCATGCAAAATAGAAAATTTTATATACCCTAAAAGAAATGTATTAAATTAATTAGGTGTATGCCTAATTAATTTAAGTGCCCCCTAGCCAATCTTTACATTGGATTTTATGTAAGGCTTAATTCATGTGTTGAACAGTGTCCTAGGAAGTGAGCAAAAGTCTGATTGAATAGATATGGCTTTAAAATATGTTAATATTTTTACTTAAAGATCCATGGACATTGTTCAGGAATGTGATTGTAAAATAGAAGGTTCTGGAATTTATCTACAAAAGTAATTAAACATTCTTAATGAATCAAGACTGGTACTGAGCAAAGATTAGTAATGTTTTTTATTTTTATTTATTGATTTGAGAGAGAGAGGGAATGAGGGACAGAGAGAGAAAGAGAGAGAGAGGGAGGGATCAATTTGTTGTTCCACTTACTTATGCATTCATTGGTTGATTCTTGTATGTGTCCTGACTGGGAATCGAAACCACAACTTTGGCATATTGGGACAATGCTCTAACCAACTCAGCCAGGGCTAGAGTAATCCTATGTAATAAAACCCTAATATGCAAATAGACCAAACGGCAGAACGACCAGCAGAACGACTGGTCTCTATGATGTGCACTGACCACCAGGGGGCAGACGGGTGGTTCCAGGCCCCCAGCCAAGGCAGGTGCCAGGGGGGGCTCCCGATCGCCCCACCTGCCAGTCACCCCACAGATGGCCTTGATCACTGGCCAGGCCTAGGGACCTTGCCCTATATATTGGGAACAGTTTCTTAGATTTAAAAATTAAAACCTGGCAAGGCTACTCCAACATGAAAAAAACAGGATGATGCAGCAATGACATGCATGAACTCTGGCTTGAACATTTTGTGCTCAGCCCTGATTCTGACACTTATAACTGTGTGACAAGGCCAATTATGTAACTTCTCTCTGCTTCAGGTTTTCCACCCATAAGATGGGGAAGTGGTACTACTACCTGAGATGGATCATGTTATGTACTACTTTTTATAATCAGGGCCAAAAAATGTAGCTGCTCATACAACAGCAAGATGCCTTTCACCTATATGAAAAGTATGGTCACTGGTGCATGCAGCGTCCCGGATTGTGAGAAGTATGTCCGACTGCTGGTGTAGGCCTAACTTCCCCCAAGGGGTCCCAGATTGCAAGACGATGCAAGCCAGGCTGGGGGACACCTCATCCCCCCATCCTGCCCCCCACAAATTTTGTGTACCAGGCCTCTAGTATCTTATAATCTCTCTGATTAGGTAAGGGAAAGCTTGATGTAGTATAACATTAGAGGCAGGCTTCATGAATTCCTTGTCATTTCTCAAGGGCTTGAGGATCCCTCCTTCTTAAGATAAAGTCTCTGGAATACCTATCAACATCAAAAATACCTCCACATTCTCAAATGAGAATCTTGAATACAAGAAAAATCTACTATGGATAAATGAATATTAAACTCAACAAGCTTTTTAAGTAGATAGTTATGGCTAATCATGAAATAGACACTGAGGACAGATTTTAAAACCCAGAAAATTATCCCCAAGTTGGTTTGAGATGCAACAGGTCATTCATAAAGGGAGAAGAAGAAGTGATTATAAAATATCGCAATCTGTTTCCAGTTCCCCTCAAAGATGAAAAAGTACAACCCGCAGATTGAGTCACTTGTTGTTCCAGGAAAAAGAAAACATTCTCCTTAGCTATACACAGAAAAATCAAGTTAAAGACCTCTTTGCTTCCTTGATCATCTCCAATATAGGCTCTCCTAATCACATAATTGTCTTAACCTTTGGCAACCCTGTGTTCCATTATCTTTGCTTTTTTCCGTTCCTCTGTTCCATATACATTTCTATATTGCTACTGGCAAACCTTTGAATGGTAGTAGCAAAGTCATAAAGGAGCAAGACACCAAATAAAATAAAACAAAAATTGATAGGGAGAATGGCAAATTGGAGCAAAAGCTGAAATGTGGACAGGTTCAGGTCAAATGTGCAAACAATTTTATAATATTTCAGTCTGGCCAGGGACTAATGCAAAACTAGCGATGGAGAAGATAATAACTAGTATTGATTGAATATCAAATCATATACTATTAGACAAAGTGAATATTCTTCTGTTTTGGCTTAAACACTTTTTTAAAAGGCATGATTGGTGAATCAACAATTAGAACAAATCCCTTTTCAAGTAAGCAGCATTGTGATTGCCCTTTTGAAAATTAGTGTTCATCCAAACAACTATATGCCAAAAAATTAGATAATAAGGAAGAAATAAATTCCCCAAAACATACCATACAATCTTTCAAAACAGAATAAAAAAGAAACAGAAAATATGAACAGACAAATTAAAACCAACAAAATTGAGCAGCAATTGCTTCACCTGGTTTGGCTCAATGGATAGAGTGTCAGCCTGTGAACTGAAGGGTCTCGGGTTCGATTCAAAGGACTTGTACCTCAGTTGCAGGCTGGGTCCCTGACCATGGTCAGAGCTCTTGTGGGAGGCAAAAAATTGATGTGTCTCTCACATAGATGTTTCCTTCTCTGTGTCTCTCCCCTCCCTTCTACTCTCTCTAAAAATCAATGGAAAAATATTCTCAGACGAGGATTTAAAACAACAAAAAAAAATTGAAGCAGAAATCAAAATACTCCCAGCAAATAGTCCTGCACTGGATAGTTCACAGGTGAATTGTACCAAACATTCAAAGAAGAACTAACATATATCCTTCTTAAACTATTACAAAAATTTCAAGAGGAGAGATGACTTTCAAGTTCATTTTACAAAACCAGTATTATCCTAATTCCAAAACCAGATAGAGACATTACAAGGATAGAAAATTATAGTTCAATATTCCTATGAACATAGATGCAAAAGTCCTCAAAAATATTTGCAAACTGAATTCAGCATTACAGAAAGATTATACAACATGAACAAGTGGGATTTATTACTGGGTTGCAAAGTTGATACAATATCTGTAAATCAATGAATGTGATACACCACATAAACAAAGTAAAGGATAAGAATCCTGTTGCTGAAAAAAATTGACAAATTTCAGCACCCACTTATGATTTTTAAAAAACCCCAAACACCTCTCAGTACAGTGGGAATAGAGGGAACAGACTTCAACATAATGAAGACCATATATGACAAACCCACAGATAATATCATACTCAGTGGAGAAAAACAAAAAGCATTTCCCTTAGGATCAGGGACAAGACAGAATATCCACTTTCACCATTCTTTTTCAACTTAGTACTGAAAGCTCTAGTTACAGCAATCAGACAAGAAAAAGAACAAGCAAAGGCCAAAGTTAGTAAAGGAAGGGAATAAGAAAAATTAGAGCAGAATTAATTTTTAAAAAAAGACAATAGAAAAATGTAATGCAACAAAATGTTGGTTCTTTGAAAAGGTTGATAAAATTTACAAAGCTCTGGCTGGACTCACTAAGAAAAAGGAAGAGAAAAGACTAAGAGAGAGAGAGAGAGAGAGAGAGAGAGAGAACTAAAAAACAAAACAAACCAAAAAAGAACACACACACCAAAATCAGAAATGAAAGAGAAGTTACACTGAACACCACAGACATACAAAAGACTATTGAAGAATAGTATGAAAGAAAATACACCACCAAATTCAATAACCTAGAAGAAATGGACAAGTTACTAGAAATATAACTTTCCTAGACTGAATCATGAAGAACTGGAAAATCTAAATAAACTGACAAACAGTAAGAAAATTGAAACAGTCACTAAACACCTTCCAAAAAGTAAAAGTCTGGAACCAGATGGTTTAACTAATGAGTTCTACCAAACAGTCAAAGAAGATTTAATATCTATCCTGCTCAAACTCTTCCAAAAATGTAAAAGGAGTCAATACATCCCAATTCATTTTATAAGGCCAACATTACCCTGATACCAAAACCTGGCAGGGAAAACACACAAAAAAGACAAATTTATACCAATGTTTGATAAATATAGATGCAAAAATCCTAACCACAATACTAACAAATAAAATAAAACACTAAATTGAAAAGATAACACATCAGTGAGGTTCATTCCAGGGGCACAAGAATGGTTCAACATACACAAATCGATCAATGTGGTATACCACCTTAAAAATAAAGGATAAAAGTCATATGATCATATCAGTAGATGCAGAAAAAACATTTGACAAGATACAGCATCTTTTATAATTAAAATGCTCAGTAGAATGAGCATAGAAGGAAAGTACCTCAACAGAATGGAGGGAATATGTTACAAACCTTCAGCTAATGTCATAATGAATGGTGATAAGCTGAAAGCTTTTTTTTCAAGAACAGGAGCAAGATAGGATGCCTACTCTTACCACTGCTATTCCACATAGTACTGCAAGTCCTAGTCAGAGTGATCAGACAAGAGAAAAAACAATTAAAAGCATCCAATTGGCAATGGAGAAGTAAAATTGTCACTTTTTGCAGATAATGAGTCTTCATATAGAAAACTCTAAATACTCCACCAAATAAGAATCAACATCATTACAATACCCATACTACCCAAAGCAATCTATAGATTCAGTGAAATCCCAATTATAATGCCAATGGCATATTTCACAGATCTAGAAAAAACACACTCCAAAAATTTTATGGAACCAAAAGAGACTCCGAATGGCCACAGTAATCTTGAGAATGAAGAGTAAAGTTTGAGGAATTATAATACCAGATATCAAGTTATACTACAAAGCCACTATACTCAAAGCAGTCTGGTACTGGCATAAAAACAGGCATATAGATCAATGGAACAGAACAGAGACCCCAGAAATTGACCCAAGCTATTATGCTCAATTAATATTTGACAAAAGAGGCAAGATCATACAATGAAATAAAGACAGTCTCTTCAATAGATGGTTTGGGGAATACTGGACAGTTACATGCAAAATAAAATGAAACTAATCCACCAACTTACAGCATACACAAGAATAAACTCAAAATGGATAAAAGACCTAAATGTAAGTTGTAAAACCATAAAAATCTTAGAAGAAACCAGAGTCAACAAAATCTCAAACATCTCTCGTAGCAATATGTTTACTGATACATCTCCTAGGGCAAAAGAAACTAAGGAGAAAATAAACAAATGGGACTACATCAAAATAAAAAGTTTCAGAGAACCAAGATGGTGGCGTAGGCAAATGCTTGTACTTGCTGTTTCCCACAACCACATCAAAATTACAACTAAAATACAGAACAACCATCATCCAGAACCACTGGAAACTGGTTGAATGGAAGTACTACAACTAGAAAAGTAAAGAAGAAAGCACACTGAGATTAGTAGGAGGTGCGGAGGTGCGGAACAGGCTGGTCCGGCAACCACGTGGGTCACTTTTTTAATCAGGAGGGAGATCGCCTCTGTGGAGGTCACCCAGAGGAGCAAGGGCTCCCAGCCCCACACCACACGCCCAGCCCAGGGTCCCAGAGCTGGGAAAAGAAGTTCCTACGGGCAGTAAGAACTACAGGCTGTAAAAACCAGTGCGGGTTGGGACTGAGTAACATACAGGCTGCTGGAGACCCAGCTGCTCCTCTTAAAAGGCTGTCACCATGAATTGAATTTACAAGCACCTACTCCCTCTGAGCTCCAGTGCCAGGTGAGGCTCTGGGGCAGTGATCAGCAAACTCATTAGCCAACAGAGCCAAATATCAACAGTACAATGATTGAAATTTCTTTTGAGAGCCAAATTTTTTAAACTTTAACTATATAGGTAGGTACATTGTTATTAACTTAATTAGGGTACTCCTAAGGCTTAGGAGGAGCCACACTCAAGGGGCCAAAGAGCCGCATGTGGCTCGCGAGCCGCAGTTTGCCGATCACGGCTCTGGGGGACCCAGACACATAGGAGGAGGAACTGGAATGTCTGGCATCCAGGCAGGAAATCTGGGGCGGCTTTCTTCCAGACAGAGGTGCTCGCAGCAGTCATTGTTCCTGTGCTGGGACCTCCCCGGTTGCAGGGCTGACTGGCAGCCATTTCTGTTTGCTCCACTCTGGTGATTTTTTGAGACCCCACCCCAACCCACCCCACCCAATTTACAACCCAAACCCAAGCTGTGGGCAATGGCTTTTGCATATGAATGGCCTGTCCTTTCTTAGGCTAAAAACCTGTCAAATAAGCTGCAGATGGGTCAGGGAGCCCCAACCCTATCAATAAAAGGCCCAAGACCAGGCACCAGCACCAGCCTCAGCCTGCCTTGCTTCACAGCTGGGCCTCATCTGGGCACTTCCAAACCCAATACAAAGAGGAGGAATCTGCAGATCACTTTGCAGTTCCTGCTGGATGACCCCAGGCAGTGGCTGACTTTGCACCTCCCTGGAGACCCAAGAGCCAGTGTACCAAGTGGCTAATGTCAGACCATACCAGATTACAACTCTTCACATCAATAGGTGACACACTCAAGGGGCAGACTCAGTGAGCACCAAGGCCCCACTGAAGCAAGTTCTATTCCTTAAGCGTGTCTCCTGCACAGAAGCTCTCCCACTGTAGTCACAGCTGGTCCCCACAGCCAATTGGCCAAGAGGTCAATTCCTCCCAGTGACACCAACAGCAATCAAGGCTCAACTACAAGACTGCACACACAGCCCACAAAGGGGTGCCCCTAGAGTGTCCACCACAGCTGATTGGGGAGGCTGAGACACTGGGCCCTATAGAACACCTAGTACACAAGGCCACTCTATCAATTCAAGGGTATTTAGCAGCTCTACCCAATACATAAAAACAAACACAGGGAAGCAGCCAAAATGCAGAGACAAAGAAACATGTCATAAATGAAAGAAATGGAAGAAAGCAAACTATTGGATATAGAGTTCAAAACCACAG
>NW_005355750.1:69528-72907 GCF_000412655.1 Myotis brandtii | reverse complement strand
GACAAAAATCATGCACCTATGGATGAGGACAGTGGGGGGGGGGGGAGGGCAGAGGGGGAAGGGGGAACAGGGGGGGGGGGAGCTATGGGGGGGGGAGGGACCTCTGTAATAATCTCAACAATAAAGATTAATTTAAAAAAAATTAAAGATTGTAAAAGATAAATAAAAATTTCTGCACAACAAAAGAAACCATCAACAAAGTGAAAAAAGAGCCCACTGCATGAGAGAACATATTTGGCAATGATACATCTGATAAGGGATTAATTTTTAAAATATATAAGGAACTCATACAACTTAACAAAAGGAAGACAATCCAATTAAAAAATGGGCAAAGGACCTAAATAGACACTTCTCCAAAGTAGGCATACAGAAGGCCAGAAACATATGGAAAAAATGCTCAAAGTCACTAATTATCCGAGAGTTGCAAATTACAAGGACAATGAGATATCACTTCACACCTGTCAAAGGCTATCATCAAATTAATAAACCACAAGTGTTAGTGAGGATGTGGAGAAAAGGGACTCTTAGTACACTGCCATGGCTGACCAGCAGACCCTGAGCGACAGATGAATAGATTACTCTGACACTTGTTTCTGTGAAAGAGAAGGCGAAGGGGCTTGTTTGGCTTTAGGAATCAAAACAGCCCCGATTGCTTGCCTTCTTAGCCTTTTATTGTAACAACAGCTTGAACTAAAATTAACCTCCAGATACAATCAGCAGGTTAGGTATCCTCAGAAGGCTCATGCTTCTACAAGGTTGGGTCTTAAAGACTACTGGTAAACATAGAGATTCCATCAAAACACCCGGGGGATTGGACTTGTTTGGAAAAGTCAAGTTAGGGGCTGCCACCTTTGGCAAGGTCCCCCTACAGGTCCCCAACACTTCAAAGAATCCTCCTTACAGACTTTCCAACCAAGTCCCATGCTTCCCCACAGTACACTGCTGGTGGGAATGCAGACTGGTGCAGCCACTGTGGAAAACAGTATGGAGTTTCCTCAAAAAATTAAAACTCCCAGTGACACCAACAGCAATCAAGGCTCAACTACAAGACTGCACACACAGCCCACAAAGGGGTGCCCCTAGAGTGTCCACCACAGCTGATTGGGGAGGCTGAGACACTGGGCCCTATAGAACACCTAGTACACAAGGCCACTCTATCAATTCAAGGGTATTTAGCAGCATTAAAAAACTGTGGTACATTTACACACTGGAATACTATGCCACTATAAAAAAGAAGAAACTCTTACCATTTGCAACAGCATGGGTGGACCTGGAGAGTATTATGCTAAGTGAAATAAGCCAGTCGGAGAAAGGTAAGTATCACAGGATCTCATTCAGATGTAGAATCTAATGAACAAATTAAACTGATGAACAAAATAGATCCAGAGACCTGGAAGCATGGAGCAGATTGTCAAACCTCAGAAGGAAGGCAGGGGATGTTGGGTGGGTGGGAATAAATCAAGCAAAGAACTTGTATGCCTGCTGGGGTTCTTGTTCTGGCATTAAGAAGGGTTCAGCAATCTGGAGAAGGGCTGTGTGTAACTTAATAAAGAGTCCAGAGATGAAACATAATTTTGAAAGGCATTATAGGGAGTCAGAGGAGCCTAGTTAAAGAAACTAAGTTCTCCTCATCTCAGGACCCCTTGCTTTTTATTAATACAAATTGTCCTAAGGTGAGGTAGAGATATACACATCAAAGGGTAAGGTTCCCGTATATACAACCATTGTCAGAATGGGGGAATTTGCCTACGGCTGTTCAGGTGTTTGGCCAGTAGGAGGCAATAACATGTAGATTGAAATGCCCTGAGCTATCTGGCAGCAAGCAGTCATCCTTTTCAGGTTTGGGGAAATGCCCTCAGCCATTCCCAACAGGTGACAACATATGTGACTCAGTCCTTGTTGAGTCGCCAAGTTCCATCAACCTTTTGATGAAACTTTTGAAATTATGACATGCTGGAATTGGCTTCCAGCATATTATGCCTATATGCATTGTATTTTATTCTTTTTGTTGCAATTGCAACAAAGAACTTGTATGCCCATGGATACAGACAATGGAGTGATGAAGGCCTAGGGTGGGAGATGGGGGGAGACTAGAAGAGGTCAATAGAGGGGAAAAGGAGACATCTGTAATACTTTCAACAATAAAGATAATTTAAAAAAAAGACTCCACCAAATAGCTATTAGGAACAATATACAAATGTCGTAGCATTGCAAGATACAAAACCAATGTATAAAAATGCATAGTGTTCCTACATACTAACAAGGAAATTTCAGAAAAAAAGAAAAAAGAAACAATTCAATTTGCAATTGCAACAAAAAGAATAAAATACCTACAAATAAACTTAACAAGAGATGTGAAGCATCATTCACTGAAAACTACAAAACATTATTGAAAGAAATTGAAGAAGACACGAAGAAATGAAAAAATATTGCATGTTCATGGATTGTAAGAATTAAAATAGTTAAAATGCCCATATTATCCAACACAATATGCAGATTTAATGCAATCCCTATCAAAATCCAAACGGTACTTCTCAAAGAAATAGGACAGAAAAATTATCAAATTTCTATGGAGTCACAAAGAACCCTAAATAGTCAAAACAATCCTAAGAAAAAAAGAACAAAGCTGGAGCTACCACATCCCCTGACTTCAAATTATACTACAAAGTTACAATAATTAAACAATATAGTACTGGCCGAAAAACAGACACACACAAAAAATGGAACAGAATTGGCACTTCAGAATACAGTTTGATGGTTTCTTACAAAACTAAAATACTTTTACCATGAAATCCAATAATCACACAGTTTGGTATTTACCCAAATAAGTTGAGAATTTTGGGCCACACAAAACCCTGCACATACGTGTTTATAGCAGCTTTCTTCATAATTGCAAAAATGTCTTTCTGTGGGTGAATGAATAATATACAGTGGCACGTCCAGACAACGAACTATTATTCAATGCTAAAAAGAACTGAGCTATCAAGCCACAAAGAGACAAGGAGGAACTTCAAATGCATTTTACAAAGTGAAAGAAGCCAATCTGAAAAGGTTGCATACTGTATCATTCCCATTATATAGCACTAGAGGCCCAGTGCACGAATTTGTGCACAGGTGGGGTCCCTTGGCCTCGCTGGTGATCAGGGCTAATCAGGGCCGGCTGACCATGGGAGGTTGGCTGTGGGAGCTCACTGACCACCAGGGGGCAGCTCCTGAGTTGAGCATCTGCCCCCTAGTGGTCAGTGCATGTCATAGCTACTAGTCAACCAGTCCTTCAGTCAACTGGTTGAAACGGTCACTTAGGCTTTTATATATATAGATTAGAGGCCTGGTGCACAAAAATTTGTGCACTCGGGGGGGGGGGAGGGGGGTCCCTCAG
>NW_005355750.1:66058-68405 GCF_000412655.1 Myotis brandtii | reverse complement strand
TCCTTTTTTTCTTTTTTTTTTATTCTGGGCCAGCTTTAGCTCTGAGGCTTGGCTCCAGCTCTGAGGCCTCGGCTGCTGAAAGCAGGTATCTGGTTTGTTTGGGTTCTATAATCGAAACACTGTTTCAACTCCAGCTCTGAGATCCCGGCTGGCTGAAAGCAGGTTTCTGGGGTTTTGTTTAGCTTCTATATTTGTAACAATGTTTCAAACTGCAAGCTCAGAGGCCGGCAGTGGCAGGCGGGGAACGTTGGAGTCCTCCATCACTGAAGCAAGCAAGCCTCATGTTCGCTTCAAGCTGCCTGGCTGCCTGCCACCATCTTGGCTGGCAGTTAATTTGCATATCACCCTGATTAGCCAATGGGAAGGGTGGCAGAGGTACAGCTAATTACCATGTTTCTCTTTTATTAGATAGGACTAGAGGCTCGGTGCATGAAATGTGTGCACTTGGGGGAGGTCCCTCAGCCTGGCCTGCACCTTCTTGCAGTCCAGGAGCCCTGCAATCAATCATCCTGTACAGAGAGGCCTGACCCACCCGCTGCAGCACCGCCGGCCAAGGAGCCTGGGCTTCCCTCTGTGGTGCAGTTGATCACAGGGCTCCGTGATTGATCACCCCACAGAGGAAGTCCCTGCCCACCTGGCTGGGGCTCCATGATAGATTGCCCTGCAGAGGGAGGCCCCACCCACCTGCTGCAGCAACACCAGCCACAGGCCTGGGCCTCCCTCTGTGGGGCAATCGATCATGGAATCCCCACCAATCAATTGCCCCACAGAGGGAGGCCCTGCCCACCCACTGCAGCACTGCCAGTCAGGTAGCCTGGGCCTCCCTCTGTGGGGCGATCAATCACCCCAAAGTGGTAGGCCCCACTCACTTAGCTGGGTCTCTGTGATTGATCGCCCCGCAGAGGGAGGCCCACCAGTCGGTGGCCTGGGCTTCCATCTTTGGGGGATCACGGAGCCCCCTGATTGATCGACCTATAGGCCAGTGGCCTGGGTCTTCCTCTATGGGTGATCGTGGAGCAATGGTGGGGCCCCCCGACCAATCTCATCGCACCCACCTTGGCTGGCCTGGTGCCAGTGTGTGTCATAGCATGGTCATCCGGACTGTCATTCTGCTGTTCAGCTGTTTCAGTTGATTTGCATATTATGCTTTTATTATTATAGATTCTGGAAAAGGCAAGAAAAAGATCAATGGTTGCAGGGTGAGGTAGGGAGAGATAAATTGGCAGAACACAGAGAATTCTTTGTGCAGTGCAAATACTCTGTATGATATTATAATTTTGGATACATGTCATTAAAAATTTGTCCAGTCCAGCCAGTTTTGCTCAATGGTTGAGCATTGCCCAATGAACCAGGAGGTCACAGTCTGATTCCTGGTGGGTGCACATGTTGGGGTGTGGGCTTGATCCCCAATAGGGGGTGTGCAGGAGGCAACCACTCAATGGTTCTATCTCATCATTGATATTTCTATCCCTCTTTCCCTCTCCCTTCCTCTCTCTGAAATCAATAAAAACATATTTTTTAAAAACACATCCACAAAACACATATGAAAGAATGTTTACAGCATATTTATTCATAACTAAAGCCTAGGAAGAACTTAAAGGTTACCAAAGGAAAATAACTAGTATATTTTGATCTATTTAAACAATAGAATACCAGTCAACAATAAAATTTATTGTATTGCTGAAAAAATACCAAAACTTGTATGCATGTCACAAACACATTTAGCAAAAGAAGGTAGAAACAAAAGTGCATACTTTATTATTTCGTTTATATGAAATTTTAGAGCTGGAAAACATATATATTGATAAAATCAAATCACTACTTTTCTAGGGTAGGGGCACAAAGGAATGACAATAATGTAAATTGTTCTTATATTGATTGACATGGTGGTTACAGGTTTGTATACATTTGTCTAAATCATTAAATTGTACTCTGAAAATGTTAGCTTTTTACTGTTTGTAAATTAAACACCGATGAAGTTTGGTCACTAAATATAATATAGTTTCTTGCCTGGCTGGCATGGCTCAGTGGTTGAGCGTCAACCTATGAACCAGGAGTTCACAGTTTGATTCTAGGTCAGGGCATATGCCTTGGGTGCTGGCTCGATCCCCAGCATGGGGCATGCAGGAGGCAGCCAATCAATAATTCTCTCTCATCATTGATGTTTCTATCTCTCTCTCCCTCTCCCTTCCTCTCTGAAATCAATTTAAAATCTATCTATATAAAAACCTAAGAGACCATCTCAACAGAATGGATGACTAAACAGGCTGCATGGGGTGACCAGGCCAGCAGGGGGGTTAGTGAGGGCCAACCAAACGACTGAGCAATAGGTTGTGTGGGGCGACCA
>NW_005355750.1:63528-66011 GCF_000412655.1 Myotis brandtii | reverse complement strand
AGGCAGGCAGGGGGGAAGTTGGGGGTGACCAGGCCATCAGGGGGGGCAGTTAGGGGTGATCAGGTAGGCAGGCAGGTGAGCAGTTAGGAGCCAGTGGTCCCAGATTGTGAGAGGGATGTCCGACTGCCAGTTTAGGTCCCGGATTGGAGAGGGTGCAGGCTGGGCTGAGGCCACCCCCACCCCCGTGCATGAATTTCATGCACCGGGCCTCTAGTAATAATAATAATAATGTTTTTTATATCAACCAAGATTCAATCAGGCTTAAATAATTAGCAATTTTAGCTTTCATTATTAAAAATTCAGAGTACCAGTAGAATGTGTTTCAGGAATAGTTGATTCAGTTGCTCAACAGACCCTTAAGGTATCAGGTTCTTTCCATTGTTCTACTCGTATTCACAGTGTTCCTGTCATCCTAAGGCAAGTTCCCATCATGATCACAGCATGACTATCAGTAGCAGGGAGAACTACATACTTCTCTGTTCATAATCTTAGGAGAAGGGAGATGGGTTCCATTATTTCTCTGAGAAAGAGGAGAGGTAGTTGATGGGAATAAATTGCAATTTGTGCCTATGGCTACACCAACCACTAAGTGGTTATTTTGATCACTTTGGATTGACTAATCAATATTCACCCAGGGAGCTGAAAATGAGGTTAGCGTCCCAAGGCACCTGGGATGCACGAATAAAGTAACTCTCTAAAAGGAAGAAGAGATAAATAGACCAACAATATGCACCAAAGTCCTAATTATAAAATCCCATTTGCAACAATTTTAACTTATAAAGCATTTCATTTTGTGGACAGAATGTGATTAATCAAATCCTTAACATTTAGTTTAACAGTTGAATTGTCACATTGTTTATTCCTTCCTGGAGTCATTAAATTTATCTTTGACAAAGTGTGCAGCATTGATGACTTCCATATTGGCAAAAACAGAACTGTTAATGTCTTGGTATTGAGAACATATAACGAAAATTAATGTTATACTGGCCCTGAAGACTTATCAGGTGTTAGGAGATTCCCACCTTTAGAGAAATCATAAAGGTTGAACGTTTCAATCCCAGTGGGAAAAGAATTTTCCCAGTACTTGACATTCCAGTGAGTTTCTGCCTCCTCTTCCATTTACTAAGTGGCAATTTGACCAAAAGAGTTTGGAGCATTGCTAGACTTATTTATTTATAAGTGCATTTTTCTACAATAGTGATCTCAAAATAATTTATGATTGTACATCCTTAATAGTAGAAAAATATTATTACACACTTAAAATTTAACATATATTTGAGAACCACAACCTATGATGTAATATAACATAATAGAATAGTGCCAGAAGCCGGTCCATCCTTGCTGCGTGACACAGTCGCTGCAGGGAAGAAACATCTACACAGCATATGTTTCAAGGGACCTGGTGTATATGGCATACTGTTCTTAATATGTTTGCTCACCTTCTTGGCACTATGTGTTTTAACCAAGGTCACCTCTCGGAGAAAGGTTGTTTCCACAGGTGGGGATTTTTCCCTGAAGTTAGGGAGGGAATAAAACCCCTTAACTAAATGCCCGGCGGGTAGTTAATCACTTTAACTACGAACAATCACCCTTAAGCTACATAATCTTTACTCCCTGGAATGGAGATAAGAAACAACGCCCTAACCTTTGGAATAGAAATTGATAGGATTAAAATCAACTGGTATAAATATAGATGTAACAAGACAATAAGACACAGAACCTGGCTGGAGAACCTAGCAAGAGAACATGGCAAGAGAACCTACACAGAAGTTGGCTGGAGATCCTGGCTAGAGATCCTGGCTAGGCTGCTGATCAACTGAACGCTTTCTCCGTGTCATCCCTTCTTCGCCAACTCCATCCACACCTTTGGGGACCCCTGGACCTGCTGGGGTTGGACCCCAACAGAATAGAATCGAATAATAATAAAATATAACACGCCCACTGTACAATAATGTGAATTAAATTATATAAAAACTTAACACTTTAATATTGCATTTTATTGATAGCACAATTACTCTACTCTCATTATTAAAATTGTTACTAATCTTTTTAGAGATAGCAGTGTGATTAAACATGTTTCATTATTTCACAGAATCTTGATGCAAAAATGCAATATATTTCAAGGTGTCTCAGTTACATATTGCTGAATAACAAAACACGCCAAAACTTATTGTCTGTAAACTACTTTGTTATCTTTCACAATTCTGTCCATTGATTGGGACTCAGCTAGATGCTTCTTCACTTAAATGTCATGCTTTAACACAAACCTTACATAAAAGCTATTACACACAATCTTTATATAATAGTGTTCTAGGGAAAATTAAAGAAGATACCCTCTTAGCCACATTCATACAATGTAATGTGGAGGAAGGAGAAGGGTTCCAGAACTGAATTATATTATCACTAGAGGCCCGGTGCACAAAAATTTGTGCACTCGGGGGGCGGGGGGGAAGGGGATCCCCAGCCCGGCCTGTGCCCTCTCG
>NW_005355750.1:59246-61886 GCF_000412655.1 Myotis brandtii | reverse complement strand
GGAATGTTGGAGTCTGCAGCAAGCAAGCCTCGTGCTCGCTTCAGTGCCTGGCTGCCGGCCGCCATCTTGGCTGACAGTTAATTTGCATATACTCACTGATTAGCCAATGAAAAGGGTAGCGGTCGTACGCTAATTACCATGTTTCTCTTTTATTAGTGTAGATTCTCCATTTCACTCCAGGTCAAGTACACTTTCTATTCTGACAATCAAAGGCATCTAGTAAGGGGTTCTTTTTGCCCTCCCTACATTCCATCCCCATATTACTAAAATAATAATGGGAAAAGCTGGTTGTAAATAAAGCTTCCCCAGAATTTTCCCAGAATTGTGATAGAAGTTGCTTTCTGGGAAGTAAACTGGTCAATTCTACATATAATATATAATAAAATCAGGCCTGTATAAAAATAACTCAACTTGAGATATAGTCAGGCAATATACTGTTAAATCAAGAAAACTGGGGTATAATTTTAGGCCACATGGGCATAGTCATAGAGAAAATCAGCTTTATCATGATTAATTATAACTACTATAATAAAGCATGAATTGCAGACCTTATTGTAAATATCATGTATCAGTTTTTGTTTATTTGTTTTGATGCTTAAAGTATTACAAAGAGTATTACATTACAAGGATTAAGTGGGTTATTAAATCAGTTTGAGCGCTGCTTATAAAGTGCTATGTAAGTATGAACTGCTATTATCATTGTTAACTTCTCAGCAACATTAGCTAGCTACTCTGTCCCTGAAACATTTTTCTTCCTTTTGTACCAGTGGTAACAGACTCTTGATTTTTTTTTTATAATTTTTATTTCTTGAAGTATTACAAAGAGTATTACATATGTCTCCTTTTCTCCCCCCCCCTTGACATTCCCCTGGCCCCTAACCCCTAGTGTCTTGTGTCTATTGGTTATTCTTATATGCATGCATATAAGTCCTTCAGTTGATCTCTTAATTCCCCCACCCCAAACCCTCCTCAGGCTTCCCACTGTAGTTTGACAGTCTGTTCAATGCTGCTCTGCCTCTGTATTTAAGTTGTTTTAGAAAGAAAATGATGTTCAAGAACTTTAGTTAATAAGGAATACAAATATGCCAGGAGTCATTTTGAGTAGCACTCCCTACATGGAAATTATAAAACTTAAAGAAAAAAAGTATCAAGAAACCTGATGAATATAAACCTATGTCAACTCACCAGTGTTAACCTAAAAATATAAGGTCAAAGTGAGAAGCAAAAATCATTTATTTGGGACCCAAAGGCTATTCTGGAAGCACTGATTGATTCAGGAAGAAACTGCATGTTCTTAGTAGGAGTAGAAGGCAAGGGTTTTTTGAGAAAGTAATAGGAACAAATGTCTGGATAGAAGCAAGGGATTGCTATAGGTGCAGACAGACTAACATAGTGATGCTAATTCTAAAGAATTCCTTTAATTTTCAGTCAGGAGTCATTATATCAGCTTTGTTGTTGTTTTTGTAAAGAATTGTTTGAGATACAGTGCTGCTTTAGGCCCGGCCCAAAGGTTATTTTGCAAGTTTTAATATTCCAAATGTTTGAGAAGTAAGACCTGCAAGGCAGTTTCAATGCGGTGGCAGTTCTGACTCCATTTTAAAGTGGCTCTGTTTTTACACCAATAATGACTTCTAATTCTCTAATTCTGAATACCCAATGCTCAATCTCTGATTATCCTATGCCTGTACTCTGTTATTAAATGACAGTTCAAGTCCAAACAGAGAATGTTAAGAAGTACAAGAGCCTACTGGGCCAAAGCTGAAACTTATCTTCCATTGATGTGCATTGTATTCCAAATGATATGTAATATGCTTTTAGTTAAAATCATGAATCTGCCTGAGAGAGATGGAATGTAATGGTTGAGCAGCCCATAAAGAGATAAATCCAGATAAATGGAGGAGCCAGGTCATATGATATCAGTATCTAACTCCTTAGCAACTAGACAAACATTGGGAGAGGAGGCTCATGCTCCTCCATTTGTCTGCAGATAGGCTCTCCATCAATTAGTATACTATAAAATGCTCCATAGATGTTCGTTGTGTGAATAAATACAGGAATTAATGTGTACACTTATTTTGTATAAATTGAATGAGTAACAGACTACTTGAAAATTCTCTGCGATCACTTATACAAGCTTACACATGAATTCTAAAAAGCAAATTGTGTATTTCTTTAATGGTGGATACCAATTCAACCCCATGTTTACGGAGAATTTCCCATTCATAAGTAGATCTTCATCATCTTGCAAACTGGCCTGTGATGGTTCTTACAAGGAACATCATTCCAACCCCACGAGCTTTGTGAAGGTTTATTCAGTATAACACAGCTCAACAGGATCATTGGGTTCACCTGGATGCCAGAATCTGAAAGGGGAAAAATGTGGATATGTCTTCAAATAGTGAGAAGGACTCGCAGTGGTTCTCAACCTTCTGGCCCTTTAAATACAGTTCCTCATGTTGTGACCCAAACATAAAATTATTTCGTTGCTACTTCATACCTGTACTGTTGCTACTGTTATGAATCATAATGTAAATATCTGATATGCAGGATGGTCTTAGGCGACCCCTGTGAAAGGGTCGTTCGACCGCCAAAGGGGTCTCGACCCACAGGTTGAGAACCGCTGGCTTAGAGACAGTGAGG
>NW_005355750.1:52633-58971 GCF_000412655.1 Myotis brandtii | reverse complement strand
GCCAAGAAGGTGAGCAAACATATTAAGAACAGTATGCCATATACGCCAGGTCCCTTGAAACATATGCTGTGCAGATGTTTCTTCCCTGCAGCAACTGTGTCAAGCAGCAAGGATGGACTGGCTTCCAGCATGAAGAGGCTTGGCTTCTCTGCTGTGGCCAGACCAAAGGCCTAGGTCCTGGGTGCCGGAGGAAAACCAGTAATGGCAGCCAGGGGAAGGAAGGCCTATTGCGCGATTTCGCGAATCTTCATGCAACAGGCTTCTAGTTTATACATAATAACTAAAGCCTAGGAAGAACTTAAAGGTTACCACAGGAGAATTAATAGCATATTATGATCTATTTGTACAATAGAATACAAGTTAATAATAAAACTGAATGTATTGCTGGAAAAATACAAAAACTTGTATGAATATCACAAACACGTTGAGCAAAGGAAGGTAGAAACAAAAGTGCATACTTTATTATTTCATTTTTATGAATTTTTATAGCTGTCAAACAAATATGTTGATAAAAATCAGATCACTGTTTTCCTATGGTAGGGGCACAAGAGGATGGTAATAATGTAAATGTTCCTTATATTGATTGACATGGTGGTTACAGGTTTGTATACATTTCTCTAAATCATTAAGTTGTACTCTGAAAATGTTAGCATTTTACTCTGTGTAAATTAAACATCAATGAAGTTTGGTCACTAAAAATAATATCGTTTCTTACATCAGTCAAGATTCAATCGGGCTTAAATAATTAGCAATTCTATTAGCTTTCATCATTAAAAATGCAGAGTAGAATGTATTTCAAGAATAGTTGACTCAGTTGCTCAACAACACCCTTAAGGAACCAGGTTATTTCCCTTGGTCTACTTTGGTATTTACGGTGTTCCTGTCATCCTAAGGCAAGTTCCCATCATGATCACAGCATGACTATCAGTAGCAAGGAGAACTACATACTTCTCTGTTCATACTCTTGGGAGAAGGGAGATAGGTTCCATAATTTCTCTGAGGAAAAGGAGAAGTATAATTGCAATTTGTGCCTATGATTAAACAAACCACTAGGTTGTTATTTTGACCGCCTTGGATTGATTAATCAGTATTCACCCAGGGAGCTGAAAATGAGGTTAACATCCCAAGGCACCTGGGATGCATGAGGAAAGTGACTCTATAACAACACTGAAGTGGGAATTTGGGATTTTCTCTCTGTTTCTGGGCTATATGGTTTTCTCTGAGCTACTTTGTAGCAAGTTGAGAGTTTTGAGTATCACCTTCTGCTTGAACTCTTTGGGGATGGAATCCAGGAGGAACTTCAGCTGTGACTAGACTTCCAATGGACTCACCAGAGAAGCTTAACCCATCCTCAACCGGGAGTTTTCTCAGATGCCCAGGGAAGAAGATTCAGCTAGCACTCAAGCTGTCTCAGAAGTACTAGCAAAGAATCCTAGTAACTTGACTCTCAACCCTAGTACCAAATTCCCTTCCCTTCCACCAAAAAGTTCACCCCAACAACAAAACAGACGCAGAAACTTAAAGGGATCTGGACTGGGGCTGACTCAAGGCCTGCTCTCCATGAGGAGGCGTGGAGCGAGGACAGTGGCAAGTGTTAGGAAAGAAAGTATGTGAGAAAGGATGTGAACAATGACTGAAGTTATGACATATCACACCAAGTTTCTGATTCAATCAGAAGGCCCAAAGTTTAGATGTAGCTGTAGTTATTGCCTATTACATGGAGATTCTTCTGATGATATTATCATTGAGAATATCAACATGGAGTAGATTTAGATAAAAACCTTATTCTTGTACTTATTTGAGTTGTAACAAATTTTTGATGTGCTATTTCAATTTTTAGTAGCAAATGTGTGTATAGCATATATTATTAAGATTTGAGCATCTCTGAGAAAGTAAATAAATAAAATAAACAACACTGAAGTTTTGCTTGCAAGGAAGAAGGGATAAATAAAGAACAATATGCACCAAAGTCATAATTATAAAATACCATTTGCAACTATTTTAACTTATAGAACATTTCATTTTGTGGACAGAATATGATTAATCAAATCCTTATAATGAACATTTGATTTAACAGTTGAATTGTCACATTGTTTCTTCCATCCTGGAGTCATTAAATTTATCTTCGACAAAGTGTGCAGATTCGATGATTTCCATATTGGTAAAAACAGAACTGTTAATGTTTTGGTATTGAGATCATGTACAAAAATTAATATTATGCCAGCCTTAAAGAGTTGTCAGGTGTCAGAAGATTCCCACCCTTAGAGAAACCATTCAGGTTGATCATTTTAATCCCAGTGAGAACAGAATCTTCCCAGTACTGGACATTCCAGAGTTTCTGCCTCTTCCATTTACTAAGTGGCAGTTTGACCTAAAGAGCTTGGAGCATTGGTAGACTTATTTATTTATATGTGCATTTTTCTACAATAGTTATCTCAAAATAATTTTTTCTTGTACATCCTTAATAGTAGAAAAATTACTATATGAATACTTAATATTGGATGTGTATTTAAGAACCACACTTATGCCTAGCTGTTGTGGCTCAGTGGTTGAGCGTTGACCTATGAACCAGGAGGTTAGGTCTTGATTCCAGTCAAGGGCACATGCCGGGGTTGTGGGCTCGATCCCCGGTAGGGGGCATGCATGGGGCAGCTGATCAATGATTCCCTCTCATCACAGATGCTTCTCTCTCTCTCTCTCTCTCTCTCTCTCTCTCTCTCTCTCTCCCTTCCTCTCTGAAATCAATAGAAAAATATTTAGAGAACTAGGCTGGAGAATCTGGCTGGAGAACCTGGCTAGGCTGCTGATCAACTGAACGCTGTCTCCGGGTCATTCCTTCATTCTTCGCCAACTCCGTCCACACATTTGGGAACCCCTGGACCTGCTGGGGTTCCCCAACACTAAAACACTCAGGAAAACATAAAAACGCAAGCACCCGGAAGTGGAGATATTCTCTTTAAGTATAAATAGATTACAAGATCCAATTAAGGGCAGGGCGCCCTAGAGCCCCTTGGGGTGGGGCGGTGGGTGGCGAGTACCTACCAGGTATTTAAGGCGGCACTCCAGGGCGGCTTGTTAGAGCTTCAAGCGAAGAGGGCCCAGTAGCATTCAGGATGCAAGAACCCGGGTTTCCCACCGGCTCCTCGCTGTCCCCAAGCGCCCCGAGGAAGAGGACGCGGCGGCGGCGCACGGTGTTCAGCACACAACAGCTGCGGGTCCTGGAGGAATTCTTTGAGAGGAAACGCTACGGGACCTATGAGGAACGCGAGACCCTGGCGACCAGGCTGAACCTGCAGGAGAACCGAGTGCAGGTGTGGCTCAAGAACCGCAGGGCCAAAGACTGCAGGCTGCAGCGACTGCGAGGGCATCCCGGTGAGAGAGCCCACGCTGGGCCCCAGAAACTGGGAGTCTGGGCCCCTCAGGCTGCTCCTGAGCCTGCGGGCCCTGTGTATCAGGAGGACCCTGTGCTGCCGGCCAGCTCTGTGCTTCCTGCCAGCCCTGTGCTGCCGGCCACAGCAGCCAGGATGCAAGAACCCGGGTTTCCCACCGGCTCCTCGCTGTCCCCAAGCGCCCCGAGGAAGAGGACGCGGCGGCGGCGCACGGTGTTCAGCACACAACAGCTGCGGGTCCTGGAGGAATTCTTTGAGAGGAAACGCTACGGGACCTATGAGGAACGCGAGACCCTGGCGACCAGGCTGAAGTTGCAGGAGTGCCAAGTGCAGGCATGGCTCCAGAACCGCAGGGACAGAGACCACAGGCTGCAGCGACTTCGAGAGCATCCAGGTGAGAGAGCACACGCTGCGCTCCAGGAACAGGGAGTCTGCGCCCCGCAGGCTGCTCCTGCGGTCCCTGCGTCCCAGGAGGACCCTGTGCTCCCCGCCGGCCCTGTGTTCCCAGCCGGCCGTGTGCTCCTGCTCCTCGATGGCCCTGTTCTCCCTGCCGCCACACTGCACCACGGGGGCCCAGGTTTCTGCAGGCTCCCTCAGCACAGACCCTTGCAAGTCTTCCCAGCAGCAGATCCCAGTGCTTTTCGTTGCCTGTTACTTATCTGTTTGTTCCTTCTATCTATGGCAAACGGATGCTGTCAAACCTAATGAATTTATTAATAAGAGTTAAAAATGGAAAAAAAATATTTAAAACTAAAGAACCACACCTATCATGTAATATAACAAACCTACTATACAAAGATATGAATTAAATTATATAAAAACTAAACACTTTAATATTGCACTTTATTTATTGATAGTACAATTAATCTACTCTCGGTATTAAAATGTTACTAATCTTTTCAGAGGCAGCAGTATAAATGTGTAAATGCGTTTCATTATTTCACAGAATCTTAGTTCAAACCTGCAATATAGTTCAAGGTGTCTCAGTTATATATTGTTGAATAACAAACCACCCCAAAATTTATTGTCTATAAACTATTTTGTTATCTTTCACAATTCTGTCCATTGATTGGGACTCAGCTAGATGCTTCTTCACTTAAATGTCACGCTTTAACACAAATCTTACATAAAAGCTACTGCACACAATCTTTATTTAATAGTGTTTTAGGGAAAATTAAAGAAAATACACTTAACCACATTCATACAATGTAACATGGAGGAAGGAGAAAAGTTCCAGCACTGAATTATATTATCATTCTCCACTTCATTTCAGGTCAAGCATACTTTCTACTCTGACAATGAAAGGCATTTAGTAAAATAATTGCTTTTTATTTACCCTCCCTACATTCCATCCCCGTATTATTGGAATAATAATGGGGAAAAGCTTATTGTAAATAAAGTTTCCCCAGAATTTTCCCAGAATTGTGATAGAAGTTGCTTTCTGGGAAGTAAACTGGTAAATTCTACATATAATGTATAAAATCAGGCCAGTATAAAAATAACTCATCTGGGGGGGGGAGGGGGGAGAATGGCGGAGATATAGACGGATGTGTCCCATGCCTTGTCCCAGAGCAGATAGGGTGAGCAGCAGAAGCGGGTAACATACAGCCCGAATAAGCAGAGGATATTCAGCTGAGAGACAGTTTGCAGCCGGGAAAGGCAGAGGACTCCCAGAGAAAGGGGACAGTTGGAGACTGCGGCTGGAAACTCTCCCAGAGCACAGGCTCAGCCGCGGAGACCACGCCATCTTGAGTGGCTGTTATTGGTAGCATATACATCCAAAGACCCGGCATCCAGAGATCGGCAGCTAACCCAGAAACACCAGATCTTGGACAGCGCGACTACGTGGAGCCCTGTTTCTCCTCACGGAAAGGTCAGATTGTGCCTGAAGGTGCGGTTTGCAATTCAGGTTGGGAAGAGGAATGTGCGCAGGGAGGTCTGCGCCCCACAAAGTCCGCAGTCTTTGGTGCCAGCGTGATCTGCGAGTGTGGAAGGGCTCCCACAGGGCTGCTGACAGAAGGGAATGCTAAAAATAAGCCCATAGCTGGACTGGATGCAAAAAGGCAACCTTGGATTTTGCCAGTGTGCCAGCTGCTGCCAGGGGAGGGAAGGCGCACAGAGGAGACTGCGCACAGAACTGGAAGGTGGAGGGTTGCGAATTCGCGCAACTTCTCAGGCTCTTGTTTTTTTCTCTTCCCCTTAAATCTTTGTGTTTGATTATTAAACTCAGTGCATGGGATTGCCCAGTTGGGGACATTCGCAGAGACTGCAGGGGAAAATTATTTCTGTGGAACCTGGGAAACAGAGCGAGGAGGAATGATTAAAGAACCAGCTCTGGGCAGTGGACTTTCCCAAACCAGTTTTAAGTACAATAGAGAAAATAAACCCTAACTACTGGATAGAGAGGACTTATAGCCTCGGAGGTCAATCCAGACGCACTGCCACCCAGAGGCAGAGCCACGAACTGACTCTTCTGTAAACACAAATAAAGGCAGTCTGGGAAACAAATACGGCCTGCTTTAAAATCAGGACTGTGGTTTACAACACAAGGAACAGTGTATCGCAGGGAAATTCAACACTCTCCTGAATACCTAGCAGGACTAAGGCGATCCAGACTGAAGAGTAGAAGAACTGAAGGACCTTCACTACTGCACATTTTTTAAAATTATTTTTTCACCTTTTAATTAAGAAACCAATTTTTTTTCTTTTTTCATCACCTGATTTTACCCTTTTAATTACTACATTTTTATTTTTAACCATTATTATTACTACTACCATTTTATCATTTTTTAAAGTGTCATTTTATTTTCTCTTTATTTTATTTTGGGATTAGTGTTCTACATTATTTTCATCCTTCTTTTAGCATCATTTTTCTCTGCCTCAACTTTACCTTTATGCCAAAACTGTCTTCCTCACTTTTCCCCTTTTGTTGTCCTGTTTCTCTTACCC
>NW_005355750.1:43896-45725 GCF_000412655.1 Myotis brandtii | reverse complement strand
ATACCATCTCACACCTGTCGGACTGGCTATCATCAACAAGTCAACAAATGACAAGTGCTGGAGAGGATGTGGAGAAAAAGGAACACTCGTGCACTGCTGGTGGGAATGCAGACTGGTGCCGCCACTATGGAAGACAGTATGGAATTTCCTCAAAAAACTAAAAATAGAACTCCCATTTGACCCTGTGATCCCACTTCTAGGAATATATCCCCCCAAAATAAGAAACACCAGTCAGGAGGTAGGAAGATGGCTTCCAGCAGGACAGCAGTAATGAAGAGAGTGTGAGGGAGTGAAAGAGGAGTGTGTGGACATGTGGTGTGTGTGTGTGTGTGTGTGTGTGTGTATGTGAGGGAAAGTTAGATCCTGAAAAATTTTTCAGGGCTGGCAGACCGGGATCTTGTAGATGGGAAGCCCCTGCTACTGCTGCAAGCACTCCCCAGTGGTGGTGCTGGCACAGAAACCACACCATCTTGAAGGGCAGAGTCACTGCAACTAGGAGCCCAGCCTCACCACCACCCAGTCTGGCATCAGAAGAAAACCAAGACCCTACAGCCACTCTAGACAAAAACCTGCTACCACAGCAGCAGACCCACGGACACCGAGACTCAAGCCACCCAGGCCTCAAGCTCCTGTCAGTCCTGGAGGGTGTTTCCCTCCTGACTACAAACAGTGGTGGCCTAGGTCCCATGCATCCCAAGCAAACCCCTAATTGTTGGTGTGCACGGCTCCCAGAGATTGTGCCTCCTGAACACCCCAGCTAGCCCCTGACTCCCTGCATTCATGTCTCTTGCCAGCTGCATCTCCTGGGCACCAGAGCCAGCCCTGACTGTCGGTGTGTGGGGCTACCACTGGCCATGCTTCCCGGGCACCTGATCTGGCCCCTGACTGTCGGAGTGCAGCTCCCACTGGAATGTGGCAGCTGTGCATCTCCCGGGCACCTGAGCTGGCCGTGACTTTCTGCAAAAGGCAGCTCCCACTGGCCTCATGTCCCAGGCACCATGCCAGCCCCTGACTTGGGGCACATAGTTCCTGCTGGACTGCAGTGGCCACACATCTCCCAGTCCCCCAAACTATCCCCTGACTGTCTGGGTGTGCTACACTCCCGCCAAGCCCACAGCCACAGCTCAGGTTCTCTGCAACTGGCAACTGGACCATTCAGTGACAGCCAAAATAGGGAGACCAAAAAGCAACCCCCAAAGGAAAGAAAAGGGGAATCACCCAAAAAAGGGAACTAAATGAAATGAAGGCATGCAATATGTCAGAAAAAGAATTCAGAATAATGGTCATACAGTTCATAAACCAGATGGACGAGAAAATCAACTACCAAGATAAGAATCAGGAAGAACTCAAAAGTGATATAGCTATAATAAAACCCACGATAGAAGGTTTCAACAGTAGACTAAGAGAAGCAGAGGACCAAATTAGTGAGCTAGAAGATAGGGTAGAGAAACAAGCCCAATCTGAACAGCAAATGGAGAAAAAAAATTAGAAAGCAAGAGGAGCTTTCGAACAACATGAATTGAAGTAACATACGTATAATAGGGGTTCCAGAAGGACAAGAATAGCAGCAAGGATTACAGACCTTATATGAAGAAATAATGACAGGAAACTTCCCTGATCTGGGGGAGAAAAAACTCACACAAGCACAGAGAGTCCCAAACAAGTTGAACCCGAAAAGACCCACACAAAGACACATCATAATTACAATGGCAAACATTAATGACAAAGAGAATCTTAAAGGCTACAATAAGAGACAGAGAGTTACCTACAAAGGATCTCCCATTAGATTATCAAATGATTTCTCAACAGAAACACATCAGACCAGAAGG
>NW_005355750.1:40124-41222 GCF_000412655.1 Myotis brandtii | reverse complement strand
TCAAAAAACTACTATAATTAATAAATGAATTCAGCAATGTAGTAGGATACAAAATTAACACCCAGAAATCTATGGCTTTTTTATACACCAACTAGAGGCCTGGTGCATTAAATTCATGCTCGGGTAGGGTTCCTGGCCGGCGATCAGGGCCAATCTGTGGAGTGACCAGTGGTGTGGTCAGGGCCCCCGCTTGCACCCACATTGGCCTGGTACCGCCTGCTTACTAGACCTGCCCCCCACCAGTTGCCTCCCTATGCAGGGTGACTGGCGGGGCTATGTGGAGGCCCCTGCTCCCACCCACTTTGACGACCCTGGTGCTGCCCACTCACCTTCCCTGCCCCCAGCCACCACCACCTGTGGGATGGGGGTAGCTCCTGCATTGAGCATCTGCCCCCTGGTGGCCAGTGCACATCATAGCAACTAGTTGTTTCTCCAGTCATTCTGCCATTAGGTCAATTTGCATATTAGGGTTTTATTATATAGGATAATGAACTCACAGGAAGATAAACTGAAAAAACAATCCCATCTACCATTGCAACAAAAAAATTAAGATACCTAAGAATAAATTTAACCAAGGAGGTAAAGGACCTATATTCAGAAAATTACAGGACCGTGAAAATAGAGATAGAGAAAGGCATAAACAAATGGAAGAATATACCATGTTCATGGATTGGTAGAATCAACATCATTAAAATGTCCATACTTCCCAAGGCAATCTATAGGTTCAATGCAATCTCTATTATAATACCAATGGCATACTTCCAAGACCTAGTACAAACTCTCCAAAAATTCATCTGGAATAAAAAAGGACCCCAAATAGCTGCAGCAACCTTGAAAAAGAAGACCAAAGTTGGAGGGATCACAATGCCAGATACCAAGCTCTACTACAAAGCCATTGTACTCAAAACTGCCTGGTACTGGCACAAGAACAGACAAATAGGCCAATGGAAGAGAACAAAAAAACCGGAAATTGACACAAGCCATTATGCTCACTTAATATTTGACAAAGGAAGCAAGAACATACAATGGAGGCAAGACGTCTCTTCAATAAATGGTATTGGGAAAATTGGTCAGATACATGCAAAAAAATGAAACTAG
>NW_005355750.1:34753-35862 GCF_000412655.1 Myotis brandtii | reverse complement strand
AGCCCCTTGCATGAATTTCATGCATCGGGCCTCTAGTAAAGAGATAAATCCAGATAAATGGAGGAGCCATATCATATAACATCAGTATCTAACTCAGGGGTGGGGGACCTTTTTTTGCCAATGGCCATTTGGATATTTATAACATCATTCTTGGGCCATATAAAATTATCAACTTAAAAATAAGCTTGCTGTATTTAAATGTAATTAAATGTGTCAAACATTTAATTAACTCACCCCTTAATGCCTTGGCAGGGCCAGACCAAATGATTTAGGGGGCCTTATATGGCCTGTGGGCCGGACTTTTCCCACACCTGATAAATCCTTAACAATTAGACAAAAATTGGGGGAGGAGGCTTATGCTCCCTCCATTTGTCTGCAAATAGGCTCTCCAGTATACAGTATACTATAAAATACTCCATAGGTGTTCATTGTGTGAATGAATACATGAATTAATATGTACACTTATTTTATATAAGTTGAATAGGTAACAGCTTATTGGAAAATTCTCTGGAGATCACTTACACAAACTTATACACGAATTCTAAAAAGAAAATTATTTAACTCTTTATTGGTGGCTACTAATTCAACCGCATGTTCATGGAGAATTTCCCACTCATAAGTGGATCTTCATCATCTTGCAAATTGACCTTTGAGGTGTCTCACAAGTAACATCATTCAAGCCCCACGATCTCCGTGAAGGATTATTCAGCATAACACAGCGCTCCCACTGATAATTGGGTTCACCTGGATGCCAGAATCTGAAAGGGGAAAAATGTGGATGTGACTTCAAATAGTGAGAAGGGTTAGAGACAGTGAGGTAGGAGGCTGGGGTTAAACTGTACAGAAGTCAAAGCAGAAGTCCCCAATCATTTCTTTTCTACTTATTAGGCAGTGTTTTTCTCCATCTGCGTCTTTGGCATTTCCCTTGAAAACTGTGCCTACACCCACCGCCCAGTATGGTGTCATCTTATTGCATTAAACACCTTCCCAGCAGATATCCCAGAGGCCCTTCTATTTGTCCATGCCCTGTCCTAGGGGACTGTCAGACACAGGCTTCCTTAAATGATGACATTTTACTGTGGTCCCAAATCTTAATGTAGTTTGTTCCT
>NW_005355750.1:27796-34201 GCF_000412655.1 Myotis brandtii | reverse complement strand
AAAATATAAAAATAAATTTAAAAAAAATAGTAATGTACTAAAGTACTTAAGAATTTTAAAAGACCTACACAAATATGGGATATTGTAAAACTATCAGAATTTAGTTCATTTGCTTTATGAGAGATAATAAATACAACAGTCCTCAGGTTACAGTGGACTCGATGTAGTCGTTTCAGGGTTATGTCACCATCTCCCATTTATTTGTAAAAAGAAAAAAGTTTCAATGTTTATACATATGTGCTTTATGTTTTTTATTATTTATTTGCCACAAGTAAAGGTCAGGAATTGTTATCTTTCTTTTAAATGTTTTTTACTGTTTCACTTCATTACTGCTGTGTATGTGCTCCATGTGAGTGACGTAGGTGCTTATGTAGGTGGGTTCCCACTTACAGCGAAAATCATGTTAAGTCGTGCCGTAGGAATGGATCTCTGACGTAACCCAACGACCTACTGTATTAACAATTGGTTATGGTTTTAATTAACATGACTACGCGTTTATTTAGAGATACATATGTGTGGTCAAACACACAGAATTTGGCCCAACTGGTGTGGCTCAGTGGTTGATCATCGACCCATGAACCAGGGTCACAGTTCAATTCCCAGTCAGGGCACATGCCCGTGATGTGGGCTTGGTTGCCATTTCGGATATGTGGGAGGCAGCCAATCAATGATTCTCTCTCATCATTGATTTTTCCGTCCCTCTCTCCCTCTCCCTTCCTCTCTCAGAAATCAATGAAAACATACTTAAGGAGGAAGAGGAATTTAAAAATAAAATATATACACTTTGGTATCAAATAGACCTGGGTTTAAGGACCATTGTCACCAGTGCCAGATAACACATGCTGAGTTATCTAAACTCAGTTTCCTCAGCTCTACAATGAAAAAATAATAATCTGTGCTCCATAGGGTTCTTGTGATGATTCAATGAGATAATAAATAAAATTATTTAACTTAGTGCCAAGCGTTACAAGAAGCCTGAGCTATTTTATCTTCAAACCCGATACTTTGGACACTCTAAAATGCCTGATGATCCAGGACTCAGCATTCCTTTATCAAATTCTATACTCACGTGGCACTTGCATTGTATGGTGTCTGATCAACCCATTGCCAGTCTCCATTCCCCTCTGGGTCTGACAGCCCCACATAATAAGCACTGCTTTTATCCAGGTTCTGAATGATAAAATCCTGAGGAAATAAAAAAAGGAGTTATGGCCTTTGGATTACTCAGGTTGAACTGAGTTCCTTATGGCCTTAGGGAGAGAGAAGGGAAGGAGAGGATCCAGGAAGAGCCAGGAGGCCCTGCCCAGGAGGTCAGGCCTTCTCTGGCTGTGCAGTACAGGGTCAAGGACATCCCTGTGAGCCTGCTGTTTGTCTTGCATCTATTCAGGCTGCTACAACAAAGACCACAGACAGGGTAGCTTATAAACAACACACACTTCTCACAGATCTGGAGGCTGGAATTCCAGATCAGGGTAGGAGCATGATTGGGCAAATCCCTCTTCCTGGGTCATAGCTGGCTCCTTCTGGCTGTGTCCTCACATGGTGGAAGGCGGGGCAGCTGTTTGGAGTCGCTTTTATAAGAACACTAACCTGATTTATGAGGGCTCCACCCTAATGACCTATGCACCGCCCCAAACCCCCAATTCCTAATACCATCGCCTTTGGGAGTTAGAATTTCAACAGGTAAATTTGGAGAGGACACACACATTCAGAACATAGCAATGTCCAATACATATGGAAGTGATTTCTATCCATAATTGCAGTGAATTCTCATCTTAGACTCTCTCCCTCTTTTCTTCACTAAGAGAGGGTATTCTTTGAAGTTATACATGAGTAAACTTCTGCACATTAAATATTTTTACTTTCACAACATCAAAGATCCTTTTACTTCATTTCCCCATTTGACTTAATACTACATCGGTTACTTAACAATTCATAAAACATTTACACGTTGAAATAATAAACTGATATATCAGGCAGAAATATTTTCATCGTCCCATCAACCCCTACATATTACAATTTAAATGTCCTTATGTATGTTGGGGGAGTTTAGTTTTGTGGAAATAGAAAAACAGTGTGAAATGTAAAGGCTTACGTAGCCTTTCCTTTCTATGTTATTGAAAGCCTTTTGCCACAGCACCAATATCTCATGACAATGAAAACCTCCTCCTACTCCAAGAGAGGTGTACAAAACCCAGGCAGGATTGCTTCCCTCATTATCTATTAGAACATACCTGCTCCTCCTTGGTGTTGGTCACCAGCAGGTGAGAATTCATTGCTGAGCAGCTGTTTTTACTCTCAGTCCAAGTTTTGGTGTCATTAGAAATAAAGTAGCAGTTCAAACTGAATGACTTCCAACTCTGTGGGCAGCAGCTCCAGTATTTCTCTGTGTTGAGAAGAAGATCGCATAGGTTCAATATTTTTAAAAGTAACTTTTAGAGTGTGTTTTCTTAAAACTAAAGACCAAGGGAGGCTGCATGAAAATCAAAATTCCATCTTCATCCAGGGGTAACAAGGGGTCATCACCCACAGCTATCAAGGATATGAAGTCTACCTGCATTAGGCAGCAACAAGGCAAGATTTTCTTTTCCTTTCCAGATTGGTGTCAGAAAAGGAATAGATAAAACAAGTTTAATTAAGGGGATTCCAAGATGGTGTCGGGTTATGTGGAAGTTACACTGACACTCTTCTAGGACCAAACTGGAATTACAACCAAAATATAGAAAAATCATCCTGAATAACCAACTGAAGATTAGCTGGAGACAACCCCTATAACCAAGGATGTAAAGAGGAGCCCCCATCAAGACTGGGAGGAAATATGAAGGCCCTAGAAGGCTGACCGAGCTCTCACAGGCAGCAGATGAAGTTCCAGAGGGATATCTCAGCTGCCAGGATTCCCCCTGAGAAGACGAGGTTCTAATCCCCAAGCTGGGCTCCCCAGCCCAGAACACAGAACTGAGAAAGGTGCCCACATAACATCTGGCTGTGAAAAGCAGCAGGGTTTCTGTTGGACAGGGAGAGACTACTGGAAATACAGGCACTCTCTTAAAGGGCCACACACAAAAGTTCATGTGCAGCCACTCACCTTGGGTTCTGACAGAGGGAAGGCAGAGTAGACTAGAGCTATGTGAGGAGAATCCAGGGTTGGTGGCTCTGTTAGTCATTCCCTGCTACTGCAAAAGACATCTTTCTCAGGCAGACCTTCACCATTCATCACTTTGTTTGTTATTGTTTTTGCCTGGGCAGGGGTGGGGGTGGGGGATAATGGCTCCCACCCATTGGAAAACCTCTCACCCCACTCTGTGGAGTTTATGGCTTGCTTGGTCTACAGCCTAAGGCTCATTAAGTGACTCTGAATAACAATCAAGGCTCATTAAGTGACTGTGAATAACAATCAACCTTCAGGCAGAGGCAGACCTCTGGATGCTTCAAGTCTGCCTGATCTGCTTCTGGGCCTGGGACTAGGAAAAGCAGAACTTGGTGCACATCTTGGTCCTTTCCAAATGCACTCAGCCCCAGCAGAGGGAGCCACAAGCTGTGGATTGCTGCTGGCTCCAAACCACCTACTCAAGGTCAGTCACAAACAGAATCTGACATGGGCCTGCACTAGAGACCCTCCAAAAAGACTTGGAGTCATAGCAGATCTACCTAATACATAGAAACTAATGCAAGCAGGCAGTTTTTAAAATAAATGATCAGAAAAAAATAAATTAAATTAAATAAATGATCGAGGTGGGATAAACTTTTGAATGGTATTTAGATGCTAATAGATATGTTTAGAACAAAACAAAACCTATAAGAGCCTGGCCATCCTGGCTCAGTGGTTGAGCATCAGCCTATAAACCAGGAAGTCACTGTTTGATTCTCCATCAAGGCACATGCACATGCCTGGGTTGCAGGCTCTATCCCCCAGAGTGGGCCTCTCAGGAGGCAACTAATCAGTAGTTCTCTGATCAGTGGTTGCTTGTATTCATTTGTTACATAAGCCTACACATTGATGTTTAAATCTCTCTCTCCCTCTCCCTTCTCTGAAATCAATAAAAATATATTTTAAAAAATAAAAATAACATGAGTTTTGTTTTTAAACTCTAAGTCAAATTGAGTGGGAAATAAATTGGAGAAGATACCATGTGGATTTCAATTAATTTTTAACTTTAATCATAGTGGAAATATTGTGTTTACAATGCAATATACAAATCATGTATCATAGAAGTGTACACTTGAAACCCATATGACACTATTAACCAGTATCACCCCAATAAATTTAATTTAAAAAAATACAAAGTAAAACAATAGCAATCAATAAATACTATTAAAACAAAACAAAACAAAATAAAATAAAATAACAGAAGAAAGAAATGGAACGACCTCATGACCCAGCAACTCCACTTCCGGGAATTTATCCAAAGAAACCCAAAACACTAATTCAAAAGGATATATGCACCTCTATGTTCATTGCAGCATTAGCCAAGATTTGGAAGCAGCCCAAGTGTCCATCAGTAAAGTGGGTAAAACAGCTATGGTACATTTACACAGTTTTAGAGTGAGGACAGTCTCATCGTGACTCATGGTCCAACATCAAAATTGGCCAGTGATAAAGTATTAATTGGCCATTAGTAAGTATTATTAATTAGAAATCTTAAATACCAAAAGAGATTTTTTGTCCATTTGATAAAAGTAAGAATAATTTGAAAGCAGATTTTTTATGAAATATTTCCACAGTTGGCTTGAGCAAATTTTGTGAATGTTGGTAGCATTTGTCTGGAAGTCTGGAAAAGGAATTGTTTTCAGGGAAAATCTACAGCCTGATATGAGCATATAAGTTGAGATATATCCAAGCAGAGACTACTTTTAAAAACTAGAATTAACCAATCTTGAGCTCCCCTCACACCTCTGAGAAAAGAGATAGTCTGGTGAGAATTACAGTACATGCCCTGGCCAGTATGGCTCAGTTGGTTGGAATGTCATCTTGTGCACAAAAAGGTTGTGAGTTCAATTCACAGTCAGGGCACATACTCAGGTTGTGGTTTTGATCTCTGGTTGGAGAGTGTGCAGGAGGCAATCAGTCAATGTTTCTCTCTCACATTGATGTCTCTCTCTCCCTCTCTTTCCCTACCTCCCTCCCTCTGCCTAAAATCAATTTTTTAAAAAAAATAATTGCAACACCTTACCTGTCATGCTTGTCCCTTCACTGAAGCAAGTTAATCCTGAATTATATGTGCGTAGTTCAGACAGCCTTTCGTCAGTTTTGCCATGTATAAAATGAAAATTCACTGTCAAGAAAGAAGGATTAGTATCCATCTGTTCTTTTACTATAGAGCTTAAACCCCATCAATCTGGGCCAAGTGGGCTTATTTCCAACTACCACCACTGTCTTCTCTGTATGCAAGCCCAGTAAAGGCAGTGCTGAATTACTGGTTGCTTGTATTCATTTGTTACATAGGCCTACACATTTATATTTGCTCTTCCCTCATTGAAATTTAACCTCTGTATTCTAGGACAGATATTCTTCTTCTTTTCTATATCAGTGAATCACAAGTACCTAGAACAGTGACCATCATAATGACCTATAGATATTTGTTGACCAATTGGCTGTCTACTTCTTCTTAATTTTAATAATCATAAGGCAAGTTTGGAGGTTATTTTGATATTTCTAAAATTTCTGACTGCTGGTAGTTAAAGATAAATATATGCGGTAAATAGAAACCTGGGGGGACCTTTAAGCATTTAGCAACATTTTAAATATCTAAATGAACATTAACTTTTATGGTTGAGGGTGTACATATTAAGCAAAACCTGTTCTCCCACCTGGCCAGCGTGGCTCAGTGGTTGAGCGTCAACCTATGAACCAGGAGGTCATGGTTCTATTCCCGGCAGGGTACATGCCTGGGTTGCAGGCTCAGTCCCCAGTGTGGGGCATGCAGGAGGCAGCCAATCAATGATTATCTCTCATCATTGATCTTCTCTCTCTCTCTCTCTCTCTCTCTCTCTCTCTCTCTCTCTCCCTTCCTCTCTGGAATCAATAAAAATATCCTATCTAATAATAGACAAACATGGTAATTGACCGTACCTTTGCTACAGCTCCCATTGCAAATTAACCCAACCAAGATGGCGGCCGGCAGCCACGCAGCTGAAGCGAGCAGGAGGCTTGCTTGCTCCAGTGATGGAGGAAGCCAAGGTTCCCCGTCTGCCGCGGCCTGGCTCTGAGCTCCGAAAGCAACAAAGTTTCAATTATAGAAGCTAAACAAACCCCAGATATCTGCTTTCAGCAGGCCGTGGCCTCAGAGCTGGAGCAAGTAGGAGTCAGCTCTCAGCTCCAGTGACGGCAACAAAGTTTCAATTATAGAAGGTAAATAAATCCCAGAATAAAAAAAAAAGAAAAAAAGGAGAGGCTGGAAGCTTCAG
>NW_005355750.1:7908-27685 GCF_000412655.1 Myotis brandtii | reverse complement strand
GACTGGGAATGACTGGTCACTATGACACACACTGACCACCAGGGGGCAGACGCTCAATGCAGGAGCTGCCCTCTGGTGGTCAGTGCACTCCCACATGGGGGAGCTCTGCTCTGCCACAAGCCAGGCTGATGGCTACCAGTACAGCAGTGGTGGTGGGAGCCTCTCCTGCCTCCTCAGCAGTGCTAAGGATGTCCGACTGCAGCTTAGACCTGGTTCCTGCTGGCAAGTGGACATCCCCCGAGGGCTGCCGGGCTTCCAGAGGGATGTCTGATTGCCAGCTTAAGTCCAATCTCCCGGGGAGCAGGCCTAAGCCAGCAGGTGGTCATCCTCCAAGGGGTCCCAGAGTGTGAGAGGGCACAGGCCAGGCTGAGGGACCACCCCCCCGCCGAGTGCACAAATTTTTGTGCACCGGGCCTCTAGTATTATTAATAATAATAAAAAGACTTGTTCTCTCGTGGGTCCTGAATTTATTCTTGACTCATTTCTGCCTTGACCTTCTACTTCTGAAGCTCACTACTGTGAAACCTTTCTACCTTTCTCTTAGCCTATGTCCAGGAGACCTGAATATCTGCTTCTTCTTGATAAAAATAAAATAACTTTCCTTGAGCCTCCTCCTCTGTTGCTCTTGACCATAAAAAATAAAGCAGGTTCTAACTTTGGTGATAATTATTTGTGGTGTAATAAACACTATGAGATTTATTTATCTCAAAGAAACTTCAAATGGGCCCATTTGACATATAAAATCAGTTTCACTTCCAGGCTATACAATAACTATTTTTAATCATCTTATCAGTGAATAAAGAAGCAAACTGTACATTAGAAAGAAAAAAGTCTTTGAGATTTCTCACAATATATACTTAAAATATTTATTTGGAAACAAATGAAACAGTAAAGAAATATTTTATTCCTCTGCATCTCTATTCCACAGCAACCAGACTAGAAGAAGTAATAAAAGACATGAAAATTGAAAGGAGAAAGAAAAACTGTCATTATTCACAGGTGACATAATATTGTATATAGAAAACCCTAAGCCTCCACCAAAACCAAACAAACCAACAAACAAAAGAACACTAGATCTAATAAATGAACTCAGCAAAGTAGCAGGATACAAAATTAATATTCAGAAATTGGTGACATTTTTATACACCAGTAAAGAACTATCAGAAAGAGGAATTAAGAAACCATTCCATTTGCTATTGCAACAAACCCCTTCACCAAAAAAAAAAAAATAAGGTACCTAAGAATAAATGTAACCAAGAAGGTAAAAGATCTGTACTATAGGAATTATAAGATACTGAAGAAAGAAATTGAGGAAGATACAAATAAGTGGAAGAATATACTGTATTGATAGATAGATAGAATTAACATCATTAAAGCAATCAATAGGTTAAATGTAACTCTTATTAAAATACCAATGGCATATCTCACAAATCTAAAACAAATATTCCAAAAATTTATATGGAACCACAAAAGACCTTGAGTAGCCTCAGCAATCTTAAGAAAAACAAAGTTGGAGGTATCACAATATCTGGTATTAACCTATACTACAAGGCCATAAGTAATCAAAGCAGCATGGTATTGGCACAAGAACAGGCATATAAATTAATGGAACAAAACAGAGAGCTCAGCCTTAGCCGGTTTGGCTCAGTGGATAGAGCATCAGCCTGCAGACTGAATGTCCCAGGTTTGATTCCGGTCAAGGGCATGTACCTCGGTTGCAGGCTCCTCCTGTCTCGAGCCCCAACTACAGAAGGCAACCAATTGATGTGTTTCTCTCACATCGATATTTCTCTCTGTCTTTCCCTTTCTTTAAAAATCAATGGAAAATATATTCTTGTGTAAGGATTAAAAGAGAGAGAGAGAGAGAGAGCCCAGGTATAAACCCATGCATGCCTAATTAATATTTGATAAAGGAGGCAAGAACGTACAATGGGGTAAAGATAGGCTCTTCAATAAATGGTGCTGGGAAAATTGGACAAATACATGCAAAAAAGAAAAGAAAAGAAAGAAAAAGAAACTAGACCACCAGTTTACACCATAGAAAAGAATAAACTCAAAATGGATTAAATATTTAAATGTAGGTTGTGAAACCATAAAAATCCTAGAAGAAAACATAAGTTGTAAAATCTTGGACATCTCACATAGGAATATTTTTTCTGATATATCTCCTGGGACAAGGGAAACAAAGGAAAAAATAAAGAAATGGGACTACATCAAACTAAAAAGCTTCTGCATAGCAAAAGAAACCATCAACAAAATGAAAAGGGATCCCATTGTATGGGAAAATAAATTCTCCAATGATACATCTGATAAGGGGTTAACTTCCAAAATATATAAAGAATGCATACAGCTCAACACCAAAAAGACCAAAAACCCAATTTAAAAATGGGTGAAGGACCTGAATAGACCCTTCTCATAAGAGGACATACAATGGCCAATAAACATGAAAAGATGCTAATGTCACTAATCATCAGAGAGAGGAAGATTAAAATGATAATGAGATATCCCCTCATGTCTGTCAGAATGGCTTTTGTCTATAAATCAACAAACAACAATTGCTGGCAGTAATGTGGAGAAAAGGGAACCCTAGTACACTGTTAGTGGGAATGCAGACTGGTATAGTCATTGTGGAAAACAGTATGGAGTTACTTTTAAAAATTAAAAAAGAAACTGCATCTTTACCCAGTGATTCTACTTCTTGGAAGCCTGAAACACTAATTTGAAAGAATATATGCATCCCTATGTTTATTTCAGTGTCATTTACAATATCCAAGATCTGGAAACACCCCAAGTGCCCATAAGTATATGAGTGAACAAAAAAAGCTGTGGTACATTTACACAGTGGAATACTACTCAGCTGTAAAAAGGAAGAAAATTTACCATTTGTGACAGCATGGTGGACCTGAAGATTATTATGCTAAGTGAAATAAGCAAGTCAGAGAAAGACAAATACCGTATGATCTCACTTATATGTGCAATCTGATGAACAAAGTAAGTTAATAAACAAAATAGAAACAAAAGCATAGATATATAGAACAGCTGTCAGGGGGAAGGTGATGAGGGTCTAGGTGAAAAATTTTTCAAAAAATTGAAAAATATATTTATAACACAAAGACACAGACAACAGTATGGTGATAACCATAGGGAAAGTGGGGTAAGAGAGGTGTAGGTGGGCCAATAGGGGATAAAAGGAGATGGAAAGAGACTTTACTTTGGCCCATGAGCCCATGATGCAGTATGCAGATGATATTTTATTACATTGTATACTTGAAACCTATATGATTTTATTAACTAATGTCACCCCAAGAAATTCAATAAAAATAAGTTAAAAGTTGTTTTTAAAGAAAAGCAAAGCATGGCATTCTAAGTAAGAGCTAACATATCAATGGAGGAAAGGCGAGCACATCCTAAGAAAACTCTATAAAACATGACAGGGAAAGGAATCAAGAGAAGTGGCACCTCAGTGAAGCACTTACCCACACAGCTCCCAATGAAGCAAGCACTGAGGAATGCTATGGAAATCACAGCAACAGACCAGACCCTCACTTGAAACCACCATACTTCGTTTTCTGTCAGAGAGGCAAGACAAATGCAATTACCAAGGGGCCAAGAAGCCAGACTTTCTAAAAGTTAGAGCAATAAGGAAACCAAAGGACCTCAGAGTAATTAAGCTTAAAGCAAAAAGAGAATGCAAAAACTCTCTCATCCTATATAATAAAAAGCTAATATGCAAATCAACTGAACGGCGGAATGACCAGTCGCTATGATGCGCACTGACACCGGGGGGCAGACGCTCAATGCAGGAGCTGCCCCTTGGTAGACAGTGTGTTCCCACAGGGGGAGAGCCACTCAACCAGAAGCCAGGCTCACGGCTGGTGAGCACAGCAGTGGTGGTGGGAACCTCTTCCACCTCTGCAGGAGTTCCAAGAATATCTGACTGCCAGCTTCGGCCTGCTCTAAACTTTCAATTGGACATCTCCAGAGGGCTCCCTGACTGCGAGACGGTGCATTCTTGGCTGAGGAACGCCCACCCCCCCTCCAAGTGCACAAATTTTGTGCACCAGGTTTCTAGTAATATATAACCAGGTAGAAGCTCAGAAGTCTTAAGTAAGCTAGGCAAAACTCATCCTCAACCAATTGTAGTTTTCATTTTATTATTCTTTCTTATTAAATACTACATTTATCCATTGATTCCCATATTTCTTACAACATCATTTTTTGTCTTTTACTTCTCGTACCACTGTATTAATATTTGGTTTCTTATTCTTTCAAGTACTTCTAGCTCTGAGGAATTTTTCTTTCTTTCAACTTCTCAAAAATCTACTATGTTAGTCCAAACTTTATGTCTTCAATCTGTTATCTACCTCTTCTCTCCAGATGACTCTTATAATCTCATCATACACTTCTTTCCTCCTTGAATTTGGTAAAGGAATGCTCACCTCTACCTTGAGGTTGCCCTTCCTTCACCATTCTGTGAGTCAGAGGGCTCCCTGTGTTCAAAAGCTCCAGGAGCCTCTTGGGTCTCTCTTACTGAAGGTGTTATCCAAAGACCTGCTGTCATTCAAATAGGTCAGAGCACAGAAACAACAGCTAAACACTCAGATGAGGCTAAGAGACTTACAATATAAAGGGTCTCTCAAAAGAAGAAGTTGCGGTTTGGACTAAAGATTCTGGTAAACTATTGGGAAAAATAAAAGAGGAAATTGAGAAACATACCCAAAACTATATATGAAAATTTAGACAAGAATATTCAAATCATTTGTTCTGTTCCTGGTATGAAATGTCTTTCTCTAATTCTTATGCATTCTGGCATGGGAAATAGAAAATTTCATATGCCCTAAAGGCAATTACTTACAGGCCTTAATTAAATTAAGTGCTTCCTAACCAAACTTTACATTTTGAACAGTATCTTAGGAAGTGAGCAAAAGTCTAATTAAATGGATATAGTTTGATAATAATTAAACATAGTAAATTACAAAGAGGCCTATGGACATTTTATAGGAACATTATGGCAAAATGAAAGATTCTGGAATCTAGCTGCAAAAGTAAATATTTCTATTGCATCAAGACCAATATTAGGCAGAAGTTAGTGATATTTATAATCTGCTGGATTAGATGCAATTAGAAGTTGTATAACATCAGAGACAGGCTTCATGAATTCCTTGTTGTTAATCTGGAATGTAGACCTTTCTTTCTACTAACATCACAAACATTCTCACATGAGCAGTCTTGAACAGAAAATATCTGCTATGAATATAGGAATATTGAACCCAACATGGTTTCCACTCAACTCAATCTAAGTGATAGAATAGTTCTATAGCTAATGATAAAATGACATTGAGAACAGGAATGAAAACCCGGAAAATTGATTTGAGAGGCAACAAGTCATAAGAGGAGTAGAAGAGTGATTGTTAACATCATCATTCATTTTTAGTTTCCTTCAAAAATGAAGAAAAACAACCCACGGTTTGAGTCACTTGGTGGTCCTTAGCTATATATAGAAAAAGGAAGTTAAAAACCTCTGATTCCTTGCTCATCTCCAATACAGGCTCTTTTAATCATGTAATGATCTTGACCATTTGCAACCCTGTGCTCCATTTTTTTTGCTTCTTTCCATTCCTCTGTTCCATACATATTTCTAGATAGATACTGGCAAACTTTTGAATGGTAGTAGCAAAATCAGAAAAGAGCAATACATCAAAATATAAAATAAGACAAATATTCATAGGGAGAATGGTAAATTAAAACAAAGCCAAACTCTGAATAGGTTCAGGTTAGATGTACAAATACATTTAGGATATTTGAGTCTGGTCAAAAAGTAGCAATAAAGAAGACAGTAACTAGTATTGATTGAATATAAAATTATATACTATTAGACAGAGTCAAAGTAAATGATCTTCTGTTTTGCCTTGAACTCTTTAAAGGGGCTAATATCGGTGAATCAGCAATTGGAATTAAATCCCTTTCTAAGGAAGCAGCATTGGGTTGCTCTATTAAAAATTAGTGTTTGTGCAACAAACTGAAAGAAATTAATAAATTCCTAGAAACATACAATCTTTCAAAACTGAATCAAGAAAACACAAAAACTTTGAGCAGACCATTACAACCAACAAAACTGAAGCATAAACCTTCATACTGTATCATTCCAATTATATAACATTCTGGAAAAGGCAAGAAAAGAGATCAATGGTTGCAGCGTGAGGTGGGGGGAGATGAATTGGCAGAGCACAGATGATATTTAGTGCAGTGCAAATACTCTGTATGATATTATAAATTTGGATACATGTCATTAAATATGTGTCCAAACTCACTGAATGTACAACATCAAGAGTGAAGCCTAATGTAAACTATGGACTTTGGGTCATTATGATATGTCCATGTAGATTCAACCTTGGTGCAAAAATATACCATTCTGGTGAGTGATGTTGATAAAGAGGGAGGCTATGCATGTGTGGGGCAAGGGACATGTGGGAACGCTCTGTATCTCTCAATTTTCTTGTAAACACAAAATGCTCTAAAAATAGTCTTTTTAAAAAACCAATAAGCTATAATAATTAGCTATATCTATTACATTTGTATATAAAGCTTTGTAGCTATAGTAATTTCACACAAAGCAAAGTTCAGAGCAAGAAACCTATCAGGAATAAAGACGGGCATTCTATAATGATAAAAGAGTGGATGTTCCAAGAAGCTATAACAATCTTTAATGTGAATGCACCTGACAACAGCGTATAAAAATACATGAATCAAGAACTAGTAAAAATGCAAGGAGAAATAGACAAATCCATTGTTATGGCTGGCTCTATCAGCACCCCTATTGCAGTTTTGACAGAATAGAAATCTGTTAAAAGAATATAAATCTTTAAAAGAATATCTAATCTTTAAAAAAAATAGGTGACCACTTGACGCTTATGATTTAGTGTATATATGTGTATATGTGACCCTTTCTGGCAGAATTTAAAATAGCCTTTCATCTGCACTTGTCCTTCACACCTTGCTCACCTTCTTGGCCTTCCTCTGTCTACTAGTGGGGCTTCTGGCTGCCCACACGGAGCCCATCTTCCCCCATTACCCAGTTATCTCACTTTGGGCTTCAGCTTGACCTAAGTTCATCTACTTTGGTTTGAACTATTTCATCTGTGGCCTTTGCTTTATGATTGGGCCCCTGCCCAGAGAGTGACCACAGTAGCCTTCTACTCTATACCCAACAGCTGGGCTTTTCATCAGCCCCCCATAATACACACATATAAATATACCTCACACCCTCACAGGAACCCCCCACACACACATACTTGAACAGAGTAGCTAAAAAGTCAAGTTATTCTGAGTCTGTTTCTTCTGCATACTTCATGATGAAATGAATGGCCTTGGTCTTTAGGGCTTCTCCATTGCAACATAAAAAAACTTCATGTTCAAATGACCTGTGTCAGTGCCATACCTAATTTCTACATAAGAATCTGATGAAGCCCTAACTGGTTTGGCTCAGTGGGTAGAGCGTTGGCCTGCAGACTGAAGGGTCCCAGGTTCGATTCTGATCATGGGCATGTACCTTGGTTGCAGGCACATCCCCAGTAGGAGGTGTGCAGGAGGCAGCTAATCGATGTTTCTCTCTCACTGATGTTTCTAACTCTCTATCCCTCTCCCTTCCTCTCTGTAAAAAAAATCAATAAAATATGCTTTTTTAAAAAAAGAAAGCTTGTGGATACTGCTGTCCAGAAACTTCTCCTTTAAAAAAAAAAAAGAATCCGAGAGCAGGGTAACGATTAAAAAACCAGCTCTGAGACTCCGCAGAGTTCTGGAAGGTGGAGCCCTGTGAGTTCCCACAGCCTCCCAGGCTCTTGTTTACACACTTCCTCTTAAATCTGTGAGTTTGATTGTTGATCCCAGTGCATGTGATTGCCCAGTTGGGGTCGCTAGCGGAGCTTGTAGGGGAAGATTGTTTTTGGGGAGCCTGGGAAACAGAGCTGGGAGTGGCGACTGGTGAACCAGCTCTGGGCGGAGCTGGTTCAGGTACAATAGAGAACTCCTGGTCAGAGAGGACTTAAAGCCTTGGAGGTCAATCCAGACACACTGCCACCCAGAGGCAGAGCCACGAACTGACTCTTCTGTACATACAAATACAGCAGTAAGGGGAACCAATACGGCCTGCCTTAAAATCAGGACTGTGGCTTACAACACGGAGGAACAGTGTATCAGAGGGAAATTCAACATTCTCCTGAATTCCGGGCGTGCCAAAAAGAAGAGTAGAAGATCTGAAGCACCTGCATTACTGCACATTTTTATTTTTATTTTTTTTAATTACTTTTTCACCTTTTAACTAAGAAAACATTGTTTTTCTTTTTTTTTTTTCCCATCACCTGATTTTACCCTTTCAACTACTACATTTTTATTTTTAACTAGTATTATTACCGCTACCATTTTACCATTTTTTAAAGTGTCATTTTCTTTTCTTTTATTTTTTTTATTTTTTTATTTTGGGACTAATGTCCTCCATTCTATTTTCATCGTTCCTTTAGCAACATTTTTCTCTACCTCAATTTGCCTCTGTGCTAAACCCTCTTCCCCACTTTTTCCCTTTTGTTGTCCTGTTTCTCTTACCCTACTCCAGGTTTAGATCTTCCCTATTCTTTTTACCCCCTGTCAAAATTTCACCCTACTTATATACCCTATGTCCAATCCCCTGCTCTAAATCCTTATACACCTTTCCCTTATCTTCCTTCACTATCCAAATTTTTTTCTTCTTCTTCTTCTTTTCTCTCTCTATTGTTTATTGTTGTTTGCTCGATTGACGAGTATATTGGGGGTTTTTTTAGGATCGTTTGTGAGGTTAGTCTGCTTATTCTTTTTATTTTTCTCCCCCCGCCCCCCGGTTATTTCTGTGCTTCTGTTTTCCCTTGCGTCGCTTGATATTATTGGTTGTTTGTAGTTTGTATTCATCTCCAGGAATCTGCTGCTGTAAATTGTTGGTATTAGTGGCGGTTCTATAGGAGTTTTCCCCTCATATAAATAGTCTCTTCCCCTCTTATACTTCACTCTCTTTTCTCTCTTACTTTTTTTTTTCTTTTTCCTCTTCTTTTTTCCCCTCCCTTTTTCCAATTTTATTTTTGCACTCCTTTTTTTTTCTTTTTTCTTTCTTTCTTTTTTCTCTTCTACCTTTTTCTCTTCTTTCTTCCTTATCTCCTAACTCTCTTAGCTCGGGTGGCCACCTTTATTTGGGGTTATTGATATCGTAAATACATTCGTGTTCAGTGCCTGGTACGTTGTGCCTTGTTGTGTTGTATTTTGTGCCTTTAAATCAACGCAGCAGATTCAAGCAACAGCGGCCTCCTGATCTCCACACGCTCTGTCTGGGGAACAGTTACTGTGTGTGAAGCCTCCCTCCACCTGCCAGAAGAGCCACCACAGCTGTGAACAGCACCCACCAGAGGCCCTGCTATCAACGGAGGAGCCACTGCTACCACAACCGCCCAAGGAGCAACCACAGCCCGAGGAGCCACTGCCACCCAGGGAGCAGCCACTGAACGACTCAACAACTAGATATGTCAGTGAGATCAAACATGGGTAGACAAAGAAACCCCCAAAGGAAAGAGAAGGAGGACTCGCCAGAAAAGCAGCTAAGTGAGACAGAGGCATGCAACATGACGGAAAAAGAATTCAGAATAAGGGTCCTAGAGTACATGCACCGGTCGGAGGAAAAAATCAATACCATATGCAAGAAGCTAGAAGAATCAGATGAAAAATTCAATACCATATGCAAGAAGCTAGAAGAATCAGATGAAAAATTCAATACCATATGCAAGAAGCTAGAAGAATCAGATGAAAAATTCAATACCATATGCAAGAAGCTAGAAGAATCAGATGAAAAATTCAATACCATATGCAAGAAGCTAGAAGAATCAGATGAAAAATTCAATACCATATGCAAGAAGCTAGAAGAAACAGATGAAAAAATCAACAACTTAAGTAAGGCCCAAGAAGAAATGAAGAGTGATATAGCTGCCATAAAAAACTCCATTGAAAGTATCAACAGTAGACTAGGAGAAGCGGAGGACCGAATTAGTGAATTAGAAGACAAGGAAGCAAAACACACCCAAACTATACTGCAAATGGAGAAAAAAATTAAAAGACAGGAGGAGAGCCTAAGGGAGCTTTGGGACAACATGAAACGAAACAACATACGAATAATAGGGGTGCCAGAACAACAGAAAGATGAACATGGATTAGAAAACCTATTCGAAGAAATAATATCAGAAAACTTCCCTGAGGTGGGGAAGAAAAAAGTCACACAAGCCCAGAGAGTCCCAAACAAGGTGAATCCGAAAAGACCCACACCAAGACACATCATAATTACCATGGCAAATGTTCAGGACAAAGAGAGAATCTTACAGGCTGCAAGAGAGAGACGGAAAGTTACATACAAGGGATCTCCCATTAGATTATCAAATGATTTCTCAACAGAAACACATCAGGCCAGAAAAGAATGGACAGAAATCTACAAAGTGATGCAAAGCAAAGGACTGAATCCAAGAATACTCTATCCAGCAAGGCTTTCATTCAAAATTGAAGGGGAAATAAGAAGCTTCACAGACAAAAAAAGGCTAAGGGAGTTTATCACCACCAAGCCAGCCATGCAAGAAATGCTAAAGGGACTGGTGTAAAAAGAAGAAATAACAAGCTCAGAAAGAAAACAGCCACACACACAAAAAAAGAAATGGCTACAAACAAGTACCTTTCAATAATAACTTTAAATGTAAACGGACTAAATGCTCCAACCAAAAGACATCGAGTGGCTGAATGGATAAAAAAACATGACCCATACATCTGCTGTCTACAAGAGACCCACCTCATTAGAAGGGACTCACACAGACTGAAAGTGAAGGGATGGAAAAATATCTTTCACGCAAATGGAAAGGAAAAGAAAGCTGGGGTAGCAATACTTATATCGGACAAAATACATCTCAAAGTGAAGGCCATAACCAGAGATAAGGAAGGCCACTTCATAATACTAAAGGGATCAATACAACAAGAAGATATAACCCTGGTAAACATATATGCACCCAATGCAGGAGCACCCAAATTCATAAAAAAACTCCTGGAAGATATCAAAGGAGAGATCGACAACAATACAATCATAGTAGGGGACTTTAATACACCACTGACACCACTGGATAAGCCCGCTAGACAAACAATCAGCAAAGAAACAGCAATCCTAAATGACTCACTAGATCAGATGGACTTAATTGACATCTTCAGAACACTTCACCCCAAAGCCATGGAATATACATTCCTCTCAGGTGCTCATGGGACATATTCAAAAATAGACCACATATTGGGTCACAAGCAAAGTCTCCCCAAATTCAAGAAGATTGAAATCATAAAAAGCTTCTTCTCAGACCACGATGGCATAATGTTAGAAATAAACTACAATAAAAACAACCCAAAATACTCAAACACTTGGAAGCTGAATAGCATGTTATTAAATATTGATTGGGTTACCAATGAGATCAAAGAAGAAATTAAAAACATCCTGGAAACTAATGACAATGAAAACACAACAATCCAAAACCTATGGGACACAATGAAAGCAGTCCTGAGAGGGAAGTTTATAGCTCTACAGGCCTATCTCAAAAAACAAGAAAAAATGGTAGTAAATCATCTAAATCTACAGCTCAAAGAATTAGAAAGAGAGCAACAAGAAAACCCCAGAGTGAGCAGAAGGAAGGAGATAATAAAGATTAGAGCAGAAATAAATGACATAGAGACCAAAAAAACAATACAGAAAATCAATGAAACCAAGAGCTGGTTCTTTGAAAGGATAAACAAGATTGACAAACCTCTAGCCAGGCTCACCAAGAAGCAAAGAGAGAGGACCCAAATAAACCAAATCAGAAACGATAGAGGCGAAATAACAACAGACCCCACAGAAATACAAATGATTGTTAAACAATACTATGGACAGCTCTACTCCAACAAACTAGACAACCTGGAGGAAATGGACAAATTCCTAGAAAAATACAACATTCCAGCACTCAATCAGGAAGAATCTAAAAATCTCAATAGGCCAATAACTATGGAAGAAATTGAAGCAGTCATCAAAAAGCTTCCAGCAAACAAAAGCCCAGGACCAGATGGCTTCTCAGGGGAGTTTTACCAAACTTTCAAGGAAGAACTAAAACCTATCCTCCTCAGACTACTACAAAAAATTCAGGAGGAAGGAACACTTCCAAGCTCATTCTATGAAGCCAGCATCACCCTAATACCAAAACCAGGTAAAGACAACACAATGAAAGAGAATTACAGGCCAATATCCCTCATGAACATAGATGCCAAAATCCTCAACAAAATCTTAGCAAATCGGATCCAGCAGTACATCAGAAAGATCATACACCATGACCAAGTAGGATTTATTCCAGGGATGCAAGGATGGTACAATATCCGCAAATCAATCAACGTGATACATCACATAAACAAATTGAAAGAAAAAAACCACATGGTCATATCAATTGATGCAGAAAAAGCATTTGACAAAATTCAACACCCATTTTTGATAAAAACTCTCAGCATGGTGGGAGTAGAAGGATCATACCTCAACATAATAAAAGCCATATATGACAGGCCCACAGCCAACATCATACTCAATGGACAAAAACTAACACCATTTCCCCTAAGAACAGGAACAAGACAAGGATGCCCACTCTCACCACTCCTGTTCAACATAGTCCTGGAAGTATTAGCCATTGCAATTAGACAAGAAGAAGAAATAAAAGGCATCCAAATTGGAAAAGAGGAAAAAAATAGAAATCATGCAATGTCTGTGTTCAACTCACTGTGGGATTAAGCTAGAAATCTAGAAAAGGATCTGGAAAATCCAAAAAAAACTTTGAGATTAAATAACACACTTCTGAATAAATCTTAAGCAAAATTTTAAAATATCTGATACAGAAGTTGTATCCAAAATGTCTTAAAAAAAAACTTAAAACTCAACAATAAGAAAACTAACAACCCAATTAAAAAATGAGCAAAAGATCTAAACAGACTACTTATATCATTAAGAAATTACAAATTAAAACAAAAAGATACCGCCCTAAATCCCTGTTAGAATGGCTAAAATCCAAAAACATTGACAATGTCAAGTGCTGGTAAAGAAGAGGACAAATAGTAAGTCTTATTCATTGCTGGTGGGAATGAAAACCAATATAGCCACTTGAAAGACAGTTTGACAGTTTCTTACAAAGCTAAACATAGACGTATTATATAATCCAGCAATAGTGCTATAAGGTATTTACCCAAATGAGCGAAAAATATGTACACAAAAATTTGCATGTAAATTCTTATAGCAGTTTTATTCATAATTTCCAAAAACTGGAAACAACCAGGATGTCCTATATAACAGGTGAATTGATAAACTATAATACATTCATACACAGAGATCTTTTCTACAAGCAAAAGAAATGAGCTCTCGCCCGCCTGGTGTGTCTCAGTGGTTGAACGATGAACCAGAAGATCACTGGGGCTCAATCCCCAGTGGGAGGTGGGCAGGAGACAGCTGATCCGTGATTCTCTCTCATTTTTGATGTTTCTATCTCTTTCTCACTCTCCCTCTCTGAAATCAATAAAAATATATTTTTTAAATGAGCTGTCAAGTCACTAACAGACATAGAGGGGCCCTACACGCATATTGCTAAGTGAAAAAAGCCAATCTGAAAGGCTACTAACTGTATGATTCTACATACATTACAATCTGGAAAAAGGCAATAATTTAGAAACTGTGAAAGATAAGTGGTTGTCAGGGGTCGTTGGGAAGGAGGAAAGGTATGAAGGTGGGACAGAAGGTATTTTTAGGGCAGTCAAACTATTCTTTATGATACTGTAATGGTGGATACATTTCATCCTAGGTATATATCCAAAGAAATAAAAATACATGTCCACAAAATACATATGAAATAATGTTTATAGCAGATTTATTCATAATAACTAAAGCCTAGGAAGAACTTAAAGGTTACCACAGGAGAATTAATAGCATATTATGATCTATTTGTACAATAGAATACAAGTTAATAATAAAACTGAATGTATTGCTGGAAAAATACAAAAACTTGTATGAATATCACAAACACGTTGAGCAAAGGAAGGTAGAAACAAAAGTGCATACTTTATTATTTCATTTTTATGAATTTTTTTAGCTGTCAAACAAATATGCTGATGGAAATCAGATCACTGTTTTTCTAGGGTAGGGGCACACGAGGATGGCAATAATGTAAATTTTCCTTATATTAATTGACATGGTGGTAAAGGTTTGTATACATTTCTCTAAATCATTAAGTTGTACTCTGAAAATGTTAGCATTTTACTCTGTGCAAATTAAACATCAATGAAGTTTGGTCACTAAAAATAATATAGTTTCTTACATCAGTCAAGATGCAATCAGACTTAAATAATTGGCAATTTTATTAGCTTTCATCATTAAAAATGCAGAGTAGAATGTGTTTCAGGAATAGCTCAACAACACCCTTAAGGAGCCAGATTCTTTCCATTGGTCTACTCTGGTATTCAAGGTGTTCCTAACAGACTAAGGCAAGTTCCCATCATGATCACAGCATGACTATCAGTAGCAAGGAGAATTACATACTTTTCTGTTCATCCTCTTAGGAGAAGGGAGATAGGTTCCATAATTTCTCTGAGAAAAGGGAGAGGTATAATTGCAATTTGTGCCTATGGTTAAAACAACCAGTAGGTGGTTATTTTGACCGCCTTGGATTGATTAATCAGTATTCACCCAGGGAGCTGAAAACAAGATTAGCATCCCAAGGCCCCTCCGATGCATGAGGAAAGTGACTCTAATCAACACTGAAGTGGGAATTTGGGGTTTTCTCTCTGTTTCTGGGCTATATGGTTTTCTCTGAGCTACTTTGTAGCAATTTGGGAGTGTTGAGCCTCACCTTCTGCTTGAACTCTTTGGGGACAGAATCCAGGAGGAACTTCAGCTGTGACTAGACTTCCGAGGGACTCACCAGAGAAGCTTAACCCATCCTCAACCGGGAGTTCTCTCAGATGCCCAGGGAAGAAGATGCAGCTAGCACTCAAGCTGTCTCAGAAGTAGCAAAGAACCCATCCTCAACCGGGAGTTCTCTCAGATGCCCAGGGAAGAAGATGCAGCTAGCACTCAAGCTGTCTCAGAAGTACTAGCAAAGAACCTTAATAACTTGACTCTCAACCCTAGTACCAAATGCCCTTCCCTTCCACCAAAACGTTTATCCCAACAACAAAACAGACCCAGAAACTTAAAGGGATCTGGACTGGGGCTGACTCAAGGCCTGCTCTCCATGAGGAGGCGTGGAGCGAGGACAGTGGCAAGTGTTCGGAAAGAAAGTATGTGAGAAAGAATGTGAACAATGACTGAAGTTATGACATACCACACCAAGTTTCTGATTCAATCAGGAGGCCCAAGATTTAGATGTAGCTGTAGTTATTGCCTATTACATGGAGATTCTTCTGATGATGTCATTGAGAATATCAACATGGAGTAGACTTAGATAAAAACCTTATTCTTGTACTTATTGGAGTTGTAACAAATTTTTTGATGTACTATTTCAATTTTTAGTAGCAAATGTATGTAAGCATATATTATTAAAATTTGAGCATCTCTGAGGAAATAAATAAATAAAATAAACAACACTGAAGTTTTGCTTGCAAGGAAGAAGGGATAAATAGACCAACAATATGCACCAAAGTCATAATTATAAAATCCCATTTGCAACTATTTTAACTTATAGAGCATTTCATTTTATGGACAGAATATGATTAATCAAATCCTTATAATGAACATTTGATTTAACAGTTGAATTGTCACATTGTTTCTTCCATCCTGGAGTCATTAAATTTATCTTCGACAAAGTGTGCAAATTTGATGATTTCCATATTGGTAAAGACAGAACTGTTAATGTTTTGGTAATGAGATCATGTACAAAAATTAATATTATACCAGTCTTGAAGAGTTGTCAGGTGTCAGAAGATTCCCACTCTTAGAGAAACCATCCAGGTTGATCATTTCAATGCCAGTGGGAAAAGAATTTTCCCAGTACTGGACATTCCAGAGCTTCTGCCTCCTCTTCCATTTACAAAGTGGCAGTTTGACCAAAAGAGCTTGGAGCATTGGTAGATTTATTTATTTATATGTGCATTTTTCTACAATAGTTATCTCAAAATACTTTTCATTGTACAACCTTAATAGCAGAAAAAATTACTATATGAACACTTAATATTGGATGTGTATTTAACAACCACATTTATGCCCAGCTGGCGTGGCTCAGTGTTTGAGCATCAACCTATGAACCAGGAGGTCTTGGTTTCATTCCAGCCAAGGGCACACGCCTGGATTGTGAGCTTGATCCCCGGTAGGGGGCATGCATGAGGCAGCTGATCAATGATTTTCTCTCATCATTGATGTGTCTATCTCTCTCTCCCTCTCCCTTCCTCTCTGAAATCAATAAAAAAATATTTAAAACAAAAGAACCACACCTATGAGGTAATATAACAAACCTACTATACAATGATACGAATTAAATTATATAAGAACTGAACACTTTAATATTGCATTTTATTTATTGATAATACAATTAATCTACTCTCAGTATTATAATGTTACTAATCTTTTTAGAGGCAGCAGTGCAAATGTGTAAATGTGTTTCATTATTTCACAGAATATTAGTTCAAAACTGCAATATATTTCAAGGTGTCTCAGTTATATATTGCTAAATAACAAACCACCCCAAAACTTATTGTCTATAAACTATTTTGTTATCTTTCACAATTCTGTCCATTGATTGGGACTCAGCTAGATGCTTCTTCACTTAAATGTCATGCTTTAACACAAATCTTACATAAAAGCTATTACACACAATCATGATTTAATAATGTTCTAGGGAAAATTAAAGAAAATACACTCTTAACCATGTTCATACAATGTAACGTGGAGGAAGGAGAAAAGTTCCAGCACTGAATTATATTATCATTCTCCATTTCATTCCAGGTTAAGCATACCTTCTACTCTGAAAATGAAAGGCATTTAGTAAAACAATTGCTTTTTATTTGCCCTCCCTACATTCTATCCCCATATTATTGGAATAATAATGGGAAAAAGCTCATTGTAAATAAAGTTTCCCCAGAATTTTCCCAGAATTGGGAATAAAAGTTGCTTTCTGGGAAGTAAACTGGTAAATTCTACACATAATGTATAAAATCAGGCCAGTATAAAAATAACTCAGCTTATTTGACAAAGGAAGCAAGAGCATACAATGGAAGCAAGACAGTCTCTTCAATAGTGGTGTTGGGAAAATTGAACAGACACATGCAAAAAAAAAAAAATGAAACTAGACCACCAACTTACACCAGACACAAAAATAAACTCAAAATGGATAAAGAATTTAAATGTACGATGGGAAACCATAAAAATCTTAGAAGAATCCATAGACAGCAAAATAGCAGACATATGTTGTAGCAATATCTTTACCAGTACAGCTCCTAGGATAATGGAAACTAAGAAGAAAATAAACAAATGTGACTACATCAAAATAAAAAGCTTCTTCACAGCAAAAGAAACCATCAACAAAACAATAAAAGAGCCCACTGCATGGAAGAACATTTGCCAATGTTATCACCAATAAGGGTTTAATCTCCAAAATTTTTAGGGAATTTATACAAATTAACAAAAGGAAGGATACTTTTTGAAAGAAGACAGAAGGAAGGCCAAGAGACATGAAAACATGCTCAAAGTCACTAATCATCCGAGAGATGCAAATCAAAATGACAATGTGGTACCATCTCACACCTGTCAGATTGGCTATCATCAACAAATGACAAGTGCTGGCAAGAATGTGGAGAAAAAGGAACCCTCATGCACTGCTGGTGGGAATGCAGACTAGTGTAGCCACTGTAGAAATGATATGGAGTTTCCTCAAAAAAATAAAAATGAAACTTCCATTTGACCCAGTAATCCCACTTCTAAAAAGATATCCCAAGAAATAAGAAACACCAGTCAGGAGGTAGGAAGATGGCGGCCAGCAGGGCAGGAGTAAGGAAGAGAGCGTGAGAGAGGGAGGGAGTGAAAGGGGAGTGTGTTGACATGTGTGGTGTTTGTGTGTGTGTGTGTGTGTGTGTGTGTGTGTGTGTGTGAGAGAGAGAGAGAGAGAGAGAGAGAGAGAGTTAGATACTGAAAGACTTTTCAGGGCTGGGAGACCAGGCTCTCATAAATGGGGATCCCCTGCTACTGCTGCAAGCACTCCCCAGTGTCAGTGTTGGCACAGAAACCACACCATCTTGAAGGGCAGAGTCACTGCGACTAGGAGCCCAGCCTCACCACCTCCTAGACTGGCCTGAGAGGAAAACCGAGACTCTACAGCCACTCTGGACAAAGACCTGCTACCACAGCTACAAACCAATGGACACCGAGACTTAAGCCACCCAGGCCTCAGGATCCTGTGAGTCACGAAGGGCATGTCCCTCCCACCTACTCCCTGTGGTGACCTAAATGCCATGCATTCCAAGCAAACCCCTGACTGTTAGTGTGCAGGGCTCCCACAGGCCATGCCTCCTGAGCACCTCAGCCAGCCCCTGACTCTCTGCATGCACAGCTCCCACCAGCTGCATCTCACAGGCACCAGAGCCAGCCCTGACTGTCAGTGTGTGGGGGTCCCACCGGCCATGCCTCTCAGGCACTGGAGCTGGCCCCTGACTGTTGGCATGCAGCTCCCGCCGTACTGTGAAAGCTGTGCATCTCATGGGTACCCACACTGGTTGTGACCGTCTGCACGTGCAGCTCCTGCTGGCCTCATGTCCCAGGACTCAAGCCGGCCCCTGACTGTCGGTGCACATGGTTCCCACCACACTGCGGTGGCCACACATCTCCCAGTCCCCTGAACCAGCCTCTGACGGTCGGGGTGCACTACACTCCTGCCAAGCCCACAGCCACAGCTCAGGCCCTGTGAAACTTGGCAACTGGACCCTTCAGTGACAGCAAAAATGAGGAGACCAAAAAGCAGCCCCAAAGGAAAGAAAAGGGGAAAATAATCCAAAAAAGGGAACTAAATGAAACGAAGGCATGCAATATGTCAGAAAAATAATTCAGAGTAATGGTCATACAGTTCATAAGCCAGATGGACGAGAAAATCAACTACCGATGTAAGAATCAGTAAGAACTCAAAAGTGATATAGTTACAATAAAACACACAATGGAAGGTTTCAACAGTAGACTAAGAGAAGCAGAGGACCGAATTAGTGAACTAGAAGACAGGGTAGAGAAACAAGCCCAATCTGAACAACAACTGGAGAGAAAAAAATTAGAAAGCAAGAGAAGAGCCTAAGGGAGCTTTGGGATAACATGAAATGAAGTAACATACATATAATAGGGATTCCAGAAGGACAAGAATAGCAGCAAGGATTAGAAACCCTATATGAAGAAATAATGACAGAAAACTTCCCTGATATGGGGGAGAAAAAAGTCACACAAGCACAGAGAATCCCAAACAAGTTGAACCCCAAAAGACCCACACCAAGACACATCGTAATTACAATGGCAAACATTAATGACAAAGAGAAAATCTTAAAGGCTACAAGAGAGAGACAAAGAGTTACCTGCAAAGGAGCTCCCATTAGATTATCAAATGATTTCTCAACAGAAACACATAAGACCAGAAGGGAATGCAATAAAGTATACAAAGTAATGCAAAGCAAGGGACTGAATCCAAGAATACTCTATCCAGCAAGGCTATCATTCAAAATT
>NW_005355750.1:497-1519 GCF_000412655.1 Myotis brandtii | reverse complement strand
GTATGCATGCATATAAGCCAAACCAATGGACATGGACAACAGGAAGATGAGAGCATGGGTGTCGGGGGTGGGGAGGATGGGGATTTAATGGGGGGGATGAGGACACATTTGTAATACGTTAACTAATAAAGAATTTTAAAAAAATGAATTCGGCAATGTAGTAGGATACAAAATTAACACCCAGAAATCTATGGCTTTTTTTTATATACCAACTAGAGGCCGGGTGCATGAAATTCATGCTCGCGTAGGGTCCCTGTCCGGCGATCAGGGCCAATCTGTGGAGCAACCAGTGGTGTGATAAGGGCCCCCACTTGCACCCACATTGGCCTGGCGCCGCCTGCTCACCAGACCCACCCACCAGCAGCAGCACCAGTTGTCTCCCTATGCAGGGTGACTGGTGGGGCTATCTGGAGGCCCCTGCTCCCACCCACTTTGGCAAGCCTGGTGCTGCCCATGCACCTGCCCCGCCCCCAGCCACCGCCACCAGTCAGGGACCGTGGCCTCCTGCATTGAGCATCTGCCCCCTGGTGGCCAGTGCACATCATAGCAACTAGTTGTTTCTCCAGTCATTCTGCCATTAGGTCAATTTGCATATTAGGGTTTTATTTTATAGGATAATGAACTCACAGGAAGATAAACTGAAAAAAACAATCCCATCTACCATTGCAACAAAAAAATTAAGATTCCTAAGAATAAATTTAACCAAGGAGGTAAAGGCCCTGTATTCAGAAAATTACAGGACTGTGAAAATAGAGATAGAGAAAGACATAAACAAATAGAATATACCATGTTCATGGATTGGTAGAATCAACATCATTAAAATGTCCATACTTCCCAAGGTGCCTGGCCAGCCTAGGTGAGGGTCTGAGGGCCGTTTTCAGTCTGGCCACACCTCCTTCAGGGAGGGGGGTCCTGATGGGGTGCCTGGCCAGCCTGGGTGAGGGGCTGATGGCTGTTTGCAGGCTGGCCATGACCTCCAGCCACCCAAGCTCCCAGTGGAGGCTGGCTGGAAGCAGGTATCT
>NW_005355750.1:0-343 GCF_000412655.1 Myotis brandtii | reverse complement strand
TCGCTCTGATTGGCTGGTGGGCGTGGCTTGAGTGTAGCAGAGGGGCGGTCAATTTGCATGTTTCTGTTTTATTAGATTAGCCTAGAGGCCCGGTGCACAAAAATTTGTGCACTGGGGGGGGAGGGTCTCTCAGCCCAGCCTGTGCCCTCTCGTAGTCTGGGACCCCTCGGGGGATGACCACCTGCTGACTTAGGCCTGCTCCCTGGGGGATTGGGCCTAAGCTGGCAATTAGACATCCCTTTGGCAGCGCGGCAGCCTTCAGGCGATGTCCACTTGCCAGCTGGGAGCAGGCCTAAGCTGTAGTCTGACATTCTTAGTGCTGCTGAGGAGGCAGAAGAGGCTC
>NW_005355749.1:0-449 GCF_000412655.1 Myotis brandtii | reverse complement strand
GATTGAACATGGACATAAAGATAGTATGACTCTATTTATGTTGGCTCTATTTACTGGTATTTCAAGTGTTTCGTACAGGTTCCTAATCATTTCCATGTACTATCATTGTGTATTTTAAGAGTTTTAACAAAATGAGGCAGTTTTCTTAGCAGTATATACATAAATCTTCAGGACTTAAACTGTTTAATTCAAAAAACGCCAAGGAGTACACCCTCAATTGTAAATATAAACAGTATTCTCTTCATTTAAAGGTTTCATACACAAATTCTGAGCTCTATGAACAGCAATTCTTAATGTTTGAAAGCACTTTCTTCGGAAAAACGCCAAGTAAATTAGCCGGAATTGTAAACATTATCAGTATTCTCATCATTTCACAACTGTCTACCTCTAATCTCGGTGATTGTACATGGCTATAAAGATAGTATGGCTCTATTTACTTGTATTTCAAG
>NW_005355748.1:0-762 GCF_000412655.1 Myotis brandtii | reverse complement strand
TGCAAGCTTTTATTCAGCATCCACCCTCTTCAAAGGTATAAGTGCTCTAGACAGGCCTATGCTCCCTCTCCCACTGTTCAGGGGGTTAGCTTTGACTAAAAGGAGACTTTCTTTCCACTCTCCTTCCAGAAATGTTTCTATGTTCCTGACTCCTGGTCCTGGCTCACTGTGGTAGATGGACTTGCTCACCTGAAGACACTTGTTCTGGCAACTTACATAGGAAACCCTCGTCCAGATTCAGCAAAAGAAGTGTGGTTTTGTCTATTTCCAAAAAAAAGACTAGGGGAAATTCACTGCGTCTTATCCTCATTGTACCTGCATATACATGTTATACCTTGCTTTGTACATTACCATATTTCAATCTGGTGTAAATGGGATTTTAATTGTAATATTGCTTAGCTGTAATTGGGCATTTATTGGGCCATACTGACACATCTTCAAGAATTCCACCTTTATTCTGTCATTTAATCTACACCTGCTAGTTGATGTTATTGTCTTCACTATATATAAAAAAAGAGAGAGAGAGAGAGAGACTAGGAGAGGTCCATTAACATCGCCAAAGTGACTTAGGGAGTGACTATTATAGTAAGAACTTTAGTCTAAGTCAGCTTAACTCTGAAACATGTGCTTGAAACCACAACATATACATATGTGTGTATCCATACACATATATTATATGCATTGTATGTGTATATAGCAATTCCAGTTAGAGAATCTAATCTAACAATAGACAAAGATGCAAATTGACTGTACCTTCGCTAC
>NW_005355747.1:0-329 GCF_000412655.1 Myotis brandtii | reverse complement strand
TAGTTGGGGAATGAAAGGTCTTGTGATTCACAAGCTGACTGTAAGTTTTTCAAACTATTTGGCCTTGTTTAAATTTTTTTTTTTTGGTCTCTGTTTCCTCATTGCACTTACCCAGGAATTTTTCGAGCTTTTTACTTACCTTGGTAATACGTTGGTATTGAGGTAGGTGTCATTGTGGCAGGATAGTAAGAAGCTAGAAAAATTCCTGGGCAAGTGAAATGGGGAAAGCGAGACAAGAAAATTAAACAAGGCCAAAACAGTTTGGGCAACCTACAGCATACGAATCGCAAGACCTTATCTTCCCTAATCAAGGACACTTGTAAGCAAAT
>NW_005355746.1:0-1354 GCF_000412655.1 Myotis brandtii | reverse complement strand
GGTTTTCCTGATTCCAGTTTACTAAATTTTTCTTCTGCGGTGATTAGGTTTTCCTGATTCCAGTTTACTAAATTTTTCTTCTGTGGTGATTACTTGTAAAAAACACACACACACACAAAACACATGCTGTTATTCTGGTTGATAAAGATAATTCTCACATTTTCTAATTTTGTAGTATTCCATTTAGTGTGCCACATAATGTTTTCTTATTGTCCTTGAAAATGTAAAAATTAAAAAAATAGAGGTAAACCTTATGGATGTTTGAACCAAATAGTCCAATCTCAGTAGTGAAGTAATTTTGAGGAAATATAGTCCAGATTAAAAAAAAATTCTAATATATACTTTGTTTTCCCAAAGAACATTAAAATGTATATAATCCAACAATCTCAGTGCTATTTCTATTAACCCTTCTTTTCTATTTCCCCAACTGTCCTCACTCTGATTCTAGATCTCTCATTTTTAATCCCGCAAATATATTTTTGCTCTTTTTTTCCCTCTCTAACTATATATTCCTTCTTTTGTTCTTCCAATATTTTGTTTCTGCCTTCTCTGTTCTAACTCCAACTCTCTTCTTTGAAGAATCTAAGAAACTATCTGGAAAAGGCACATCCTTTTTTTACAATGAATAAAGGAAATTTATTCTGTAATTAGGCTAAAATCCTTGCAGTATTCTTCAATGTCATTTTCTGTTTCCCTTACATTATACAGCAAATTCTTTGATGAATCCTGCTGGCATTACTTAAAACAATTTTTTAACTTAGAATAATTTAAGATTTGCTTAAAAGTTGCAAAGATATTTGGGAGAGTTTTTATATACTCCTTTACTCACCTATTTCCCTGAATGTTAACATCTTACATTATCATAGTGCATTTATCAAAACTAGAAATCATCACTGGAACAAAACTACTAATTAAGCTACAGACCTTATGTGGATTATACTAGATTTTGCACTAGTATCATTTTTCTTTCCCAGGATTCAATGAAGGATCTCACATTGCCATTAGTCATCATTTCTCCTTAATTTTCTCAGGTCTGGGACAGTTTCTCACTCTTTGTTTTTCATGAACTTTGACGAATACTTGTGAGATATCTTATATAATGTCCTTCAATTTGAGCTTGCCTGGTATTTTGTCTTGGTTAGACTGGTGTCATGGGTTCTGAATGAGATCACAGAAGGGAGGCGCCCTTCTCATTAAATCACACTGGAATAAGGTAGGGTGGGGGTGCAATACCTTTCAAATGTATCTATAATCAAACCTTTTCATCTCATCTCTGTTACTATCCCAGGACTTTTATCTGGGCTACTTCCGTCTTTCTCCTGAATCATTATAACATCATTCTAAAGGTCTCCTT
>NW_005355745.1:561-776 GCF_000412655.1 Myotis brandtii | reverse complement strand
TAATTAGCATATTATGCTTTTATTATAGACTAGAGGCTTGGTGCACAAAATTTGTGCATGGGGCGGGGTCCCCTCAGCCCAGCCTGCACCCTCTCCAATCCGGGCCTCAACCGGCAGTCGGATATTCCTCTCGCAATCCAGGACCGCTGGCTCCTAACTGCTCACCTGCCTGCCTGCCTGATCACCCCTAACCACTCTGCCTGCCTGCCTGATCG
>NW_005355745.1:0-239 GCF_000412655.1 Myotis brandtii | reverse complement strand
CTCTGCCTGCCTGCCTGATTGCCCCTAACCTCTCTGCCTGCCTGCCTGATTGCCCCTAACTTCTCTGCCTGCCTGACTGATTGTCCCTCACTGTTCTCCCCACCTGCCTGATCGCCCCTAACTGCCTCTGCCTGCCAGCCTGATCGCTCCTAACTGCTCTCCCCTGTTGTCCTGATTGCCCCTAACTGCTCTCCCCTGTTGTCCTGATCACCCCTAACTGCTCTCCCCTGCTGACCTGA
>NW_005355743.1:0-257 GCF_000412655.1 Myotis brandtii | reverse complement strand
ATGTCTTTCAGCCTTCTGTATGTCCTCTTTCCAAAAGTGTCTATCTAGGTTCGTTGCCTATTTTTTGATTGGATTGTTTATCTTCCTATTGTTAAGTTTCATGAGTTCCTTATAAATGTTGGAGATTAAACCCTTATCGTGATATCATTGGCAAATATGTTCTCCCATGTAGTGGGTCTTCTTACTGTTTTGTTGATGGTTTCCTTTGCTGTGCCAAAGATTTTATTTGGATGTAGTCCCATTTGTTTATTTTCTCT
>NW_005355742.1:469-854 GCF_000412655.1 Myotis brandtii | reverse complement strand
CAACAAACTAGACAACCTGGAGGAAAAGGACATATTCATAGAAAAATACAACCTCCTGAAACTCAATCAGGAAGAATCTAAAAATCTCAATAGGCCGATTACTATGGAAAAAAATTGAAGCAGTCATCAAAAAGCTTCCAGCAAACAAAAGCCCAGGGCCAGAAGGCTTCACAGGGGAGTTTTACCAAACATTTAAGGAAGAACTAAAACTATCATCCTCAGACTATTCCAAAAAAGTCAAGAGGAAGGAACACTTCCAAACTCATTCTATGAAGCCAGCATTATCCTAATACCAAAACCAGATAAAGATAACACAATGAAAGAGAATTACAGGCCAATATCCCTCATGAACATAGATGCCAAAATCCTCAACAAAATTCTAGCA
>NW_005355742.1:0-426 GCF_000412655.1 Myotis brandtii | reverse complement strand
ATTTATCCCAGGGATGCAAGGATGGTACAATATCCAAAAATAAATAAACGTGATACATCACATAAACAAATTGAGAGATAAAAATCACATAGTCATAGCAATTGATGCAGAAAAAGCATTGGACAAAATCCAACTCCCTTCCTTGATAAAAACCCTCAGCAAAATGGGAATAGAGGGATCATATTTCAACATAATAAAAGCCTTATATGACAAACCTACAGCCAACATCATACTCAATGGGCAAAAACTAAAATCATTTCACCTAAGAACAGGAGCAGGACAGAGATGCCCACTTTCACCACTCCTGTTTGACATAGTTCTGGAAGTGCTAGCCATAGCAATTAGACAAGAAGCAAAAATAAAAGGCATCCAAATAAGAAAAGAAGACATGGAACTGTCATTATTTGCAGATGACATGATATTGTA
>NW_005355741.1:901108-911398 GCF_000412655.1 Myotis brandtii | reverse complement strand
AAAGGAGAAAGAGTGATGTGCATTTAAAATCACCCCTAAAGAAGATACGTTTGAAACAAATTAAAATTAAACTTGATGGGGACCCATCAGTCAGTTGGTTATCTCTTTTTTCATGGTGTCAAACTGCTAACTGCCCGTCCTCCTTAAAATATTAAATCTTCAATTGATATTGATTGGTAGATCATTAATGAGTGCATTAATTAGAATGTAATTTTTATAATTAATACAAATCCATTTCTTGGCAATTCACACACTTTTATTAACCGAACTCATCAGTTAATATTTTTAATGGAAATATTTTGCTCAACAACCATTCACACAAGAAAACCCTTTATTTGATTTTAATGTCTGGATTTTGCAATTTGTTTTGAATCTTTTGAAGCATTCTCATGTACTCAAAGTCTCTCACATTTTTACATCAGGCATGTGGAATGGGTTGGATAAGCACTGCTTTCCTTTTTTGTTTTTAATGAATAGGGATACTGAGGCACACTTGGTAGGGCAAATACGTTCTCTTGATTGCACAGTCATTTAGGGAAAGTTTTCACTGGAACCTATAGTCCCCAATTTCAAGCCAAGAGATTTTTCAAATGAGCAATGGCTAACAAATTTCAAAATGGCAAACACTGCTGGACTCATCCCCAAGAACTCTTTCCCAAGTGTGGTCATTACCGACAGTGAATGACCTGAAATTCTCATATTGATAGATAGAGAAATTTGGTCCTTCTCCCACATTCAAGTTTCCACCTCCATTTTCTCATCTCTTCTTCATTGTGTCTTGCTTTACCCTTGTTCTTTCACCTCATCCTTCTCTGTATGTGTCATCTGATTCTGACAGGAAAACAACTGAGTCCATATCTTCAGATAATATATGAAAGCTTTGGAGAAAGAGCAAATACTCCTTGAATGAAGCATCCCAATGAGTTTCTCCTTCTGTGATTCGCGGGGTACATTACAACAATATGAAAGCTTTGGAGAAAGAGCAAGTACTCCTTGAATGAAGCATCCCAATGAGTTTCCCCCCAAGCACCAGTGGTCCCTTTAAAAAGATGAATAAAGAGCTCAACTGTCTGCTTCTAGTGAAAGCAAAAAAGAAGCCCTATGTTTTCTCTGCTTCCTCACAGTTTCCTCTGAAATAGCTGAGCCAGCCCCCTGCCCTGCCCAGGTGTGCCATCAAACGTCCATCCGCCTTAAGCTATTCAATGAGCTCCCTTGGAGGCTGTCTATCCTGATGGAATTATGTTGACTCAGGTAGGTGCTCTACCATACAGTTCGCCCTTTGGAATAAATAGAAAACTTCAAATCAGTGATGAAGGGTGAGCATGGTTACTAAATCTTTGATTTCCAAATATGTATGTATGAATATGCATTATGTGAGCATATTCACATATATATTCCATGTGGATTACATATATGTATGCTCATACAAATAACCATACTCATAACCTAACAGGAGTTATTAGAATGTAGACATTCTACTCAAACACTGAATCTCTGTGCTTAATGGCAACTATGTGAGCTAGCTTACCTTGGGTACTCTGTATTCTTTATCATAGACGCATAAGACCTTCCCCTGCCTGAAGTTGTTGCTTACTTGTTTAGTGTGCTTTGAATTTTTAAATCCATACAAATGTCCCACTCCTTGTTCTATCATTTGAACTCAAGTCTTAATCCCAAAAGTTCAAAAACTACTTCTCTAACAATGAATAGAGTGAATGTAGAGATAGTAGAGATATTTTTGAACACTTGGCACACCATCTGCAAGGTTGTGGACCCTAAAAAATTATTTTAAAAGTATGTGTTATAGAATCAGTCTCAAGACATTTATCATTTTGTAGTGAATGAAATACCTGCAAAGATGAATTGTTCCACAATTTTAAATTTATCACTCCCTCCTTTGTGACTCCACCTTATCTTACATCTACTCTAACTGAGCATTTACAAACTTTATTTCATGTGAAATTTACATGTCTTTTTCATTAGAATTAAAGGCTATCTCTTTTAACAGCATTTCTTCAGTGACTACCACAGGACACATGATAGGTGCTTAACTGAGCTAATGAATAAAAAAAGATGAGCAATTGGAGGTCAAATGAAACATGATTGTATGTTGAATTTTTTTTCAGTGTTTGAAAGAGTAAAAGCAAAAACTAGTATCTAGAATTTTTTTCAGTGAAAGTAGCTGCCTTTTCTGACCAATAAATAATTCGTGCTCACTGGAAGACATTCAAGTACCTCATAAAAGTTCCTTTATTAGAGAAAACCAGTTTGAAATGATTTGGTGCTCTCAGTTGTTCATACATGCAACATGTGAGGTTGGCATTTTTTAAAAAGTTTTGTTCAATGACTAGCTTAAAAAATTTAAAAATTATTTCTGATAAACCTTTCCATGATATGAGTGTTTCTCTTTAATTTAATATGGTAGCTCTATTTTGTGTATTTCCTAATGTGTTTAACTCTACTGACAGATATTTACGTTGCATTAAATTTTAGTCTTATAATCAGTGCTTCAATAAACAGCTTTTAACATCTTTGCAAGTTCAGATTTATGTTCTTGGCATGTACTTCTAGACATAAAATGGACTTAAAATGTTGAAGTATTCTGCCCTTGCTGGTTTAGCTCAGTGGATAGAGTGTTGGCCTGTGGACCGAAGGGTCCCCAGTTCAATTCTGGTTGGGGGTACATGCCCAGGTTGTGGGCTCATTCTCCAGTGTGGGGCATGCAGGATGCAGCTGGTTGGTGATTCTCTCTCATCATTGATGTTTCTATCTCTCTCTCCCTCTTCCTTCCTCTCTGAAATCAATAAATTTTTTTTAAAAAACATTAAAAAATGTTGAAGTATTCTATTAAATTACTCTCTAAAAATGTTGTGCCAAGTTATACTCTCACCAACTGTGTATAACCCATTTCCCCTATAACCCAGCCTGGATATTATTCATTTAAAAAAACCTTTGTTAATCTAATAAAGAAAAAAGTCTCATTTTTTCCCATCGTTCTTTTAAATCCTAGACTACTTAGGGACCTTTTAAATCAATCAGTTCTTGATAAATCACATATGGCCCACCCATGAAACATGTTCTGAACCAAATTGACTTCCCTCTCCTACTCAACTGGATTGTCCCTTTGCACATGGTACACACTGATTTACCTACGATTTAATACACTTTCTCAAGGTGTAGATAATTTAATAATTAATAAAATAATTTACAAAGTATATACTGTTGTTGGACCCATTCTTCAAATCCTGACAGCTACTAATAGTAAAACAACTTACATTTAATTTTTTTAAAGGCTCTCATGGGATCTTTAAAAATTCCGCCACAAAGCCTAGAACTCAACAAGCTGTTGACATGATGGGGCCATGTGAAAAGAGTCTGTGAAACAAGGCAGATGTGTCTTAGAATATGGCATTGGTGGCCTGAATAAAAACCATTTTATATTTCCATAGTCCCAGTAAGTGTATGTGCCAAACCTTCCCTTGGAAAAAGAAATAGCACCTTTACACTTCAAACCTTTACGATCTTATCCCAAAGAATAAACACTGGTCAATATCTTTTGCCCTGTGAATCATAGTGGGAGCTTTGCTGGAAGGTCCTAGAGACGTCACATATTTCTTTGTGGACTTGGTCAGCACTTCCACGCAGCCTGCCGATGAGTATAAGACCGTCTATATTTTGAAGGCAAAAGTATGAAGACCTACAACTCAACTGCACTATTTTACTACTCACTACAAAAGGAACATACCAAGTATGTTCACTAAGAGATAGTAGTAGTGTTGTCCATTGCCATGTAGCAAATAAACCCAAAGTTAGTGACTTCCAACCATGGCCAGTTTCTGTGGGCTTGGAATCTGGGCACTGCCTTGCAGGATCCCCTGATTCAGGGTCTCTCCAAAAGCTGAAATCTAGATGTCACCTGGTGCCACAGTTACATGAAGGTTCAGCTGAGGCAGGATCAGCTTCCAAGCTCACAGTAGTTGGCTGGATTCAGTTCCTTATGGGTTTATTGGAATGAGAGCCAGTTCCTTGCTGGCTGTTGGCCAGAAGCTGCCTCAGTTCCTTGCCACGTTGGGCTCTCCAACATGGAAGCTTGGTTCATCTAAGCCAGCAAGAGAGAGACTGCCTGCAAGACCGACATCATAGTCTTTTGTAACCTAATCATGGAAGTGACATCCAATAACTTTGGCCATATTCTTATTCATTTTAAGCAAGTCACTAGGTTCAGCCCATACGTGAAGGGAGAAGATTATACAAGTTTATGAATGCTGGGAGGCAGATGTTATTGGAAACTACCTTAGAAATTGTCAACTACAGCAGGTGATTACTGAGTTGCCGACGGACTTTAAGTTCGCTGGGGAAAGGAAAATGCCAGGAGACATAAGGCCAGAGGAATTCCTCAGGAAAAGACTCATAATACCTCAAAAATATATACACTGTCAACAAACAAAGTTAAATCTGGAGGTATTAGTTACCTTGAGAAAGTATATTAAATCTTAGGTAAAATCAGTATGTACCATGTTAAAGCAGTAGTCTCTCAAGTTATGTGTACATTGGGAAAAATTGAAATAATGAATATGACAGGGTGACCATCACAAAACCTAAAACAAAGAAATAACTGATAACAGAGAAACACCTAAAACAAAGAAATAACTGATAACAGAGAAACACACCTCAACCAAGATGAAAAATATTTCATACTTAGTGAAAAAAACCATAATTCTATCCCCTCAAAATGTTATATCTAACAATTAACAATCATAAATTGAAATTACTGACATTCAAAAGACTCCAAATCTGTATTTATCAATCGAAACATATCCACATGCCACTGTTTGTCATTTGTTGAGCTTGAATTCTGAGTTTGGTTTGTCAAGAACATAGACCTATTGATAATTTAGTGTTTGTCTTTACTTTGCACCAACCCCTCACTTTGATAAGATAGTTGGTTCAGAATCTATAATAATAAAAGTGTAATATGCTAATTAGACCGGACAGCTGAACAACCTTCAGGACATCCTGATGAACATCTTTCAGGACGACCTTCCAGACGAAGTCGCAGCAGTGGGGCCGAGGCAGAGGCGGCCGCCGTGGCGAGCAGGGGAACAAAGCAGAGGTGGTTAGGGGCAATCAGGCAGGCAGGCAAGCAGTTAGAGGTGATCAGGCAGGCAGGCAGAGTGGTTAGGGACGATCAGGCAGGCAAGCAAGTGGTTAGGGGTGATCAGGCAGGCAGGCGAGCAGTTAGGGATGATCAGGCAGGCAGGCAGGCAGGCGAGTGGTTAGGGGCAATCAGGCAGGCAGGCAGGGGAGCAGGTAGGAGCCAGCAGTCCCAGATTGTGAGAGGGATGTCTCCCAAGGCATCCAGGATTGCGAGAGGGTGCAGGCCGGGCTGATCCCCCCTACCCCATGCATGAATTTCATGCATCAAGCCTCTAGTAGGGGTATATTTGTGGACCATAAACAAAATAGAGAAAATATAGCTTATTGATCCATATAGGGTGGAGTGGGGAAGGGGACCCATATACATTATAGCATTTTTTAAATATATTTTATTGATTTTTTACAGAGAGGAAGGGAGAGAGATAGATAGTTAGAAACATCGATGGGAGAGAAACATCGATCAGCTGCCTCCTGCACACCTCCCACTGGGGATGTGCCCGCAACCCAGGTACATGCCCTTGAACGGAATCGAACCTGGGACCCTTCAGTCCGCAGGTCAACACTTTATCCACTGAGCCAAACCGGTTTCGGCCATTATAGCATTTTTATTAGCATGGTTACTCCAGTAAGTTGAGCTCATTAGCTGAATATATGCACGTATGGGTTATATACATGTTTCTATGATGAGAAAAATGAACTGAGATATAGCAGATAAGTTATCTTAACAGGTTTTGCTTTGTGTTAGTGCAAAAACTTACTAATTGATGCAAGTGTTGCAATCGTTTTTATGACATTGCCCAAAAATGGCACTTTAAGGGTTATACCATATGCTGATTGACAGCAGCCATAATTCCATACAATGAGACTGTATCATATTGTTTGAAGTGAAGTGATATTCATCTCTTGAAACTGATCAAACATATGATTGCATCAAACAGTATTACAATATAATCATGCTGTCTGCGGGGACTGCCAAGGTTGATCATCATGCTGTACCCTGTTTCCTTGGACTTCTCACACAGCAGTTGTAACACACCACTGCATCCACATTTTCCTTTAAGAGCTGCAGAATCTAAGATGAAGAAAAATCTGCATAACATTGTGGTTGGGTTATGCTGTGTGAGTATACATCTGTAGACTGCTTTAGAATTACAAATTTGCTCCCATGAAGATCTTCCTAAGTATACAATATAAACCTATCATGGCCAAGATAAAAAGAGAAGATTCCAAACAGAGCAGAAAGGAATGCCCTTTATTTTCTTCAGTAAACAAGCAAACTTGGGAGAAATGTCTTTTTTAAAACACTTTTCAGTGTCCTAGACTCTGAATGATATTTCTTTTCTAATGTACTGTTTTGCAAACCCACTTGCTGTATCCACTGATCTTGGGCTATTTCAGCTGCAGATGAAAATCATATAAGGACCGATTCCTTTCCCAGTAGTAGCTGCTAATGATCTTGGAAAGCAGTGGGAGGTGGGCATGAATGAATAGGATGATTTGGCTGTTTTCTTAGTGGCATGAAATGCTAAAACCTACTTTTAGATTAATGTAATTTAGGAATTGCCCCTTTATTATTCATTCATGCACCTTCCTTCCTTCCTTCCTTCCTTCCTTCCTTCCTTCCTTCCTTCCTTCCTTCTATTCATCCATCCATCTATCTGTCCATTCATCTAATAACTTGTAAAAGAGCCATTGGGATACTTTTGGGAGTATGTTCAGAATAGTTTACAAAGAAACAGGGTGCTAGGATGAGAGACATCTATTCATGCTGACATTCACTGAGAGATGTATCACCAATTTTAGTTCTCTGGTGTTGATCCATGCAAGTGTCCAAGATGTCACCATCCTATATGAACTTTATTCACGTGCCTAACCTTACCCTAACCTTGTTTCTTAGGCTAAATGTCCTCAGCATTTTGGGCCTATAGAATCCATGTGGCTCTTTCACAGACTCATTGGAATGTCAGAAACACAGAGGCTCTTTTTGATAGGTTACCTGAACATCCACACAGCCATCTCTCTTCTACTGCTCCCATGCTTTGCTGGGCACAGAGGAATCTTTGAGGCTTCAGGCCTCCTTGGATTCCCCCAAAATATGAGACCAGATAGCTTTCTGCTTCTAGATTCTACTAACCATGGGCATTACTCCCAACTCAGATGAAAGAGGGTCAGGGCCAAAGTTTTTTTACAGAGACACCTCCAACATTTAAGCTCTATGCCATTTTCTCCTTTCCTCCCTTCTTTAGCCTATGGGGTCTTAATTTAATTTTGCCTTTTTTCCCCCAAATCTTTTGTTTATAATATTAATATCATGCTTTGAGATCTTTAAGGCCTTCATGTTTGATATAAAAATGCCCAAGGTTCCTCTCTCTTTCTGCAAGAGCATCCATTGCCTAAGCACATAAGGAAGTCCTAACTGCTGCCCAATTGGGGAGAAGGGTCCCTATGTATTATCTTCTCTTTCTTCTAGTTCATTCATTTTGTTGTCTGGCCTTTTACTTTCCTCTTCTTACTATTTTTTTAGAGTTTAGTTAATTGGACTTTTTTCTCTTCTAGATTATTGAATAAAATAGTTAACTCACCAATTTTTACCTTGTTAAAAAATTATAAATTGTAAAGTCTATATATTTACCTCTAGGTGCTACTTAAGCTACATCACACATTTTTTTATTTTGCTATTGGTTGTTCTTTTTTAAAGTTTAAAACAATAAAAAAATTATCATAAAAAGCTAGACATACAATACAAATAACTTTTTTCCTGCCTATTTATAAATTACTAATTGTCCATTAACCCCAAATACTTTAATGTGCATTTTCTATAAATAAGAATATCCTGCTACTTAACTGCAACACAACCAATAAAATCCTATATGATAAAAGGGTAATATGCAAATCGACCAAATGGCAGAATGTCTGGTCACTATGACACACACTGACCACCAGGGGGCAGACGCTCAACACAGGAGCTGCCCCCTGGTGGTCAGTGCACTCCCACAGGGCTCATGGCTAGTGAGTGCAGCAGCAGTGGTGGGAGCCTCTCCAGCCTCCGTGGCAGCGCTAAGGATGACTGACAGCTTAGGACCACTCCCCATAGGGAGTGGTCCTATGGGGAGTGGTCCTAAGCTGTCAGTGGGACATCCCCTGAGGGCCCTCGGATTGCGAGAGAGTGCAAGCCGGGCTGATCACCACCACCACCCCCCCCCCCAAATGCATGAATCTCGTGCACCAGGCCTCTAGTCAGGAAATAAACTGATAAACTCTTGCCCTTTATTCTATAGGCCTTTATATATATTTTTGTAAAAAAGGATCCACTTCAGAATCACACACTGCATACAGTTCTGAGTCTCTAGTCTCCTTGAGCCTGAAATATTTTTCACCCCATCCTAGATTTTCATGACTGATATTTTTGAAGATGAGTCTAGTTGTTTTATAGAATTTCCCTCAGTTTAAGTCTTGCTAATATTTCCTCATGATTGGATTCAGGTTCTAATGTCATAGAAGTGATGCTGTGTTTTTCTCAAAGCATCATATCAGGTTATGCATAGTTTTAATAACTGATGTTCACTTTGACCACTTGATGAAAGTGATGTGTTCCAGGATTTTCCTCCTTCTGTGGGGACATACTTTGAAACCAGGTAAGTATTCTATTCCTCATCAAACTTAAAATTCATTCATTCATTTATATTTATATGGTCTCACGGTTCCTTATTTTACTTAATATTATAAGTTCTATGAGTTACTGCTATCAGTATTAATTTTGGTACCCAAATTTAGACTAGTGTGGCCAGTAGAAGCCCATTTAAAATGGCTTCTAGGTTCTTTTAATATGTCTCCAGCATTTAAAACAAAAACAAAAACAAAAACACTTCCTTGGTTTTCTGGTACAAGTTCCAGACTTTTCTTTAACTTTTCCTCTCCTCAATATCACAATTAGCCATTTCTCTAAGAATTCCTATTTCTTTTTCTGGAAAATGGTATTTAGAAGCCCAGACCTATATATTCTATAGCAGGGGTCCTCAAACTTTTTAAACAGGGGGCCAGTTCACTGTCCCTCAGAACCGTTGGAGGGCTGGACTATAGTTTAAAAAAAAAAACTATGAACAAATTCCTATGCACACAGCGGCGGCAAAAACACCCGGCGGGCCGGATAAATGTTTTCGGTGGGCCGCATGTGGCCTGCGGGCCGTAGTTGGAGGACCCCTGTTCTATAGTATATATTCATTGTTATTGGAGTGTTGCTATTTCTAGGCCCCATCTGAAGAGAGGGCTGGGGAGTATTTGTGTGTACGCTCCACATATTTACATCTAAATTCATTTCTATGTCTGTCAACATATATTGACAATCATGAGTTCATGCTAATACCTTCAAGTCACATGTTTATTCTAGTTTTTGCCCTTTTCATATATATATAACTTTTCAAGAAATAAAGTTATAGAATCATAACCTTTGTCCACTATTAAATTTAATAGTGAGAAGACTAGCCTCCATAATTCTTCAGTTATTTATTTATGCAGTTAACCTCATTTTGTGCAACTAATCTTCAATCCATGTAAATGGATTCTTAGGTATTGCCCTATGTTGTGTGGGTACCTTCTGACCCTGTTCAGGCTGATTCCTCCTGCTGGTTTGCCGGCCATCCTTGAGTGCATGCTCTCCTCATCCTCTATGGATCCTGATATCCTCCGCTGGCACTGCAGATCCTCCGACCTTGCTCTGTATCAGCTACTGGTTTAGGACTAAATTATTGAGGAAGGGGAAATAGTGTCACTCAAATTTTGCCTAGTAATGCTTTTTTTATTGCTTTTTTATTTTATTTTTTAAATTTATTTTTTTCTTAAGAGTACTACAGATGTCCCCCTTTTCCCCCCTTTGGCACCCTCCACCCATCATTATCCTTCAAATTTTCAGCTCATGAATAAGTGTATGTGTATTTTGTATTTTAAAATATATTAAGGATTTTTGTTGCTGATTTCTAATTTAATGACATTGCATTCAGCTCTATTTTTTAATTTTTTAATTAATCAGATTCAGATTAATTCTGGTATTTGTTGATATTTTCTATGAGGCCTGATTAATAGTCAATTTGGTGAATGATCCAAGTTTGCTGGAATATATTTCATATTCTCAAACTG